>NC_133619.1:173488220-173680720 GCF_048593235.1 Sminthopsis crassicaudata | reverse complement strand
AATTGCCATATTGACCAGATCTAAATATATATGTCTCACTGTCCAGTCTATGTTCTTCATTTCTCTGTCAGGAGGAAGATACCATGTATGCATCATTGGTTCCCTAGAATTATGATTGGTCATTTCATTGATCACAGATCTTAAGTCCTTCAACTTTGTCCATCATTATCATGTTGTTATTATGTAAATTATTCTCCTTGGGCTGCTCACTTCATGCTGCCTGAGTTTATACAAGTCTTCCCAAGTTTTTGTAAAACAGTCCTTTTCAACATTTCTTATGACACATTAATATACCACTATTTGTTCATCACTTCCTTAATTGATGGGCACCCCTTTGGTTTCCAGTTCTTTGCAATTACATGAAGATATGCTCTAAATACTGTTATATAGGAAGGTGCTTTTTTCTCAATGATTTCTTTGGAGTATTTGTCTAATAGTAATATCACTGGATCAAGGGTATGCTCAATTTATAAGTTTTAGAACATATTTCCAAATTGTTTTGCAGAAGTTATATGACATCTAAGATACCTCTGACCAGTAAGGGGCAAAATCAGATTTCAGCCCTTCCAGAAAAACCTGCTCTCCTGAAAATCATGAGTTCCCTTCCAAATCCATTTATCATCCATCAGTCAGGTTTCAGGTTATGCCATCCTGGCTTTCTGGATTCCAAGCAGGAAGGAATGTGAGGCTAGCCTTCTTTATTTGAGAGTATTTCCAACAAAGAGACAATATGGCTGATAATATTCTTACCCTTCCCTCTGATCAAAAACTTGAGCTGTAAGAAACTCTCTATCCCTCTCAATGATAAGACTTGTGGAGAAATCAAAATTGCCATATTAACTTAGAAGTAGACATATCTCAGGAGATTAGGAATAAAGGAATAATAAATAAGGAAATTTAACCCATAAAGTTAAAATGCTGAAGTAATTTGGGATCCTACTAGAAATGAAAAGTGCAAATAACCATATCCAATACAAGTAAGGCATTGAGCATAAGGATTAATAGGAGAAATTGACCTCCCTCCCACCCCAGCTCTCTGAGATTTCTGACTTAAGCTAAGTTGTTAAATATTTATTGTAAGAAAAACAGGTTTGGAGGATTTTGATGAAAAACTTCTTCTAGACAATCCCATGAAAGCAACACCAGTCAGTCTACAAAAAACACCCCAGGTTTTTTATTGTAAAGGAGATGATCCATTAACAAAGAGCAGAAATGCCACTCGGAGTTCCATCAGCAAATCTGTTCTGCTACAGATACTAATAACATGCCAGTAACAAAACATTCTCTCCAAAAAATATTCTCTCCAAACCTTTCTATGATTGTCAAAAATTGCCTCCCAATCATCAGGTTGCATTTTGAGCCATAACTAAAGAGGGACAAGAAAATCTTTGACCCAGGATGTTATATATCTAAAATAGCATGTCTTTTCCTCCCCCGACATATCTTTTGGTCCTTTGCTAGCTCCAGATCATAGCTTCCACATCTCACTTCCACTTTTTCCCATACCTCATCACACACCCCAAGTAGCCACCCCACCAGCTATTCCAGGTCTCTGTTTTCTCCCAGTGGTGTGATGTTTCAGGGTCTTTCCTCACTATAAGAACTTGTTCTCAAGGTCTTAGATCCCAGGTATCAGAGTTGCTAGTAAAGGCTTTGTTAGCAATTCTTTCTTGTCCATTCTGACTCAGTATAAGGGCAAATGAAACTGCTTGTTATAGAATAGATAGTTATTACACTTCAGTACATCATGGCCACCCGTTAGCACTAACTCCTTTCCTTTCCTTTGTTCTTTGTTTGAGTGATTAGCTACATTGCTAAGGAGGCAATCCATTAATTAGGGGCAGCCTAGAGCAGACAAAGCCTACTTGCTTAAGAAGAGATCTTAATCATCAATTAAATGAAACTGATAACTGAGTATAGCTGAGATTTCCAGATTTTTAAATCATCATTATTGGATTTTACTAAGTGGACTGGTCTTCTCTTCCTTTTTTGGCCTGGTCTCCCAGTGTTATACAACTATGAAAAAAGATTCTCAGGCCTTCAGTGAGCTTTTCTCTAGGAGATCAGACACATTCCTGACTTAGATGATGAGGATGGCTCTTCCACAGCTATCCCCTTCATGTCATCAGGCATCTGGCCATCAGCACGCCACACATTCAGGTCCCCAAAAATTCCCATTTCAATCATCTCTTCCTGCCAGGGTATGGGACAATTTCCAGTTGCAAATTCCTGAAAGAACTCCGTATCTGTTTTATCAAAGACAATCCCTTTAACAGTGGAAAAGGCACCAACATCCTGGATGTTCTTTGCATAGACAGTTCTAGAGTCAGGAATAAAAGGAGGTTCCAAATTACCTGTTGGAGGAAAAAAATAAGAAAAAAATAGGTGGGCCAAGATAGGGTAAGGAAAGGAATAGACAGTTAAGCAAAGGAGAAATAAACTAAAAGTTATATTGAATTCCAAATAACCACAATAATAGAGACATTACCTCATGTCTAGTAGAGAAAGTAAAGCATGTTCACCAAAATCAGAAATTCTCTGAGTACAGGCACTGTATCTGGTACTTCTTTGTATGGTCCAGAGTTACAAGTACAATGTAGGACATGTTGTAGTTACTTAATCTTCTTTTTATTATTGTTGTTCAGTCATTTTAGTTGTGTCTCACTCTTCATAGCCCCATTTGGGGTTTTGTTGGCAAAGATCCTGGAATAGTTTTCTATTTCATTTTCCAGTTTATTTTATAGATGAGAAAGCTGAGGCAAAGAGCATTAATTAACTTGCCCAGGATTAAACTGCTAGTAAATTTCTGATTTCAAATTTGAATTCAAGTCTTCCTGATTTCAGGTCTAGCACTCTACCCATAGCACCAGCCCTAGTTGCTCAATGAGCATGTGATAAATGAATTTGAATTTTTTTTATGTAGTTTGCAAGATTAGATATGGAACATTGCAAAGCCCCAAACACAGCTTCAGATTTCAGCCTTAGACATATACTACCTTTGTGCTTTTGGGCAAGTCACTTAATTGCTTCAATTTCCTCTTCTGAAAAATGAGCTGGAAAAGGAAATGGCAAACCATTCCAATATTTCTGCCAAGAAAACCACAAATAGAGTCACAAAGAGTTGGACAAGACTGAAAATGACTATATATACACACACACACACACACACACACACACACACACACACACAGGATGTTCCAAAAGTCTTAGTCCATTTTAAGCCATTAAAATGTTATGTTATTAAATTTTTGTTAAATATTATTTATATTTAAATAATAATAAACCATGTTATTTATTTATATAAGTTATTAAGCTGGTGTGTATGTGTGTGTATGTATGTAAATGCACTAAGATTTTTGGGATACCAATAATTATCTGTTCATATATTGTCTATATATGATCTCTCCCAACACCAGGAAATATAAATTTTTTGAGGGGCTATAATTTTTTTTTTTAAGTATTTGTATCCCCAGTGTTTAGCACAGTGCCTGGCTACTAATGGACATTGCTTGTTAAACTCATGAATAGTGATCAAAGGAGATTACCTGTAAAGCTCTTTGCATACTCTAGAGTGCTATACACAAATCAACTATTGTTACCATTTTTTTTTTCAAGTATATTAAGTCCTTGGTACAATACCAGCTTCTAGCTGCCTCCAGTTAATGTCCTTGAAGAGGACATTGGCTCGGAGCTCATCACAGTTGCCATTTTTGAATCCAAGGCGCTTCTCTGGCTTTTTTTCAAGAAGGCCTTCACAGAAGTCCTTGCTAGCCTTGCTAAATTTCTCCGAGTATGTCACAGGATCATTAATAATTCTTTGTTTGAGCTCTTTATTTTCAACCTAAGGGGAAAAAAATACTGCAGTTGGTTAAACTCTACAGACAGACAAAGTCACTAATGGTCAGCTATAAGCAAAATTATAAAGCTGTTGGATTGGGGGTGCCTTCCTCCAACCTGTTTAGATCTCTAGCATGCTCGAACTATCTCCACTACATCCATCTTGCCACAAGCTCTAAGGAAAGGAGAGAGGGAAGGCAGCATGAGATAGTGGCAAGAATACTTCCTGAATTTAGAGTCACATAACTCAAGCTTGAATTGCTGCTTTGCCATTATCACCTGTGCAACTTCGAGTAAGTAATTTCACCTACTTGGGCCTTACCTGTCAAATGAGGAAGTTAGAAAGCTAAAAGTCTCTGAGGTGTTTTCCAGTTCAAAAGCTATTAAAATCTGCTCTTAAGAAATTTGTCCAGTAGAGATGTTAAAAGACTGATCCCTCTAAATTGAACCTGAAAGAAAACTGGTTGCTTCTTTAATATTATTGACTGCAAGTATTTTACTTTGGTGGTCAGAGAAATAAGATTTGTTTCTTTGCTTTTACTAAGGGAAAAAGTTGTTTTGACTTTTGTTACTTCTATGACCAAAGATTTAGATCCTCATTGTAAAATTTGAGGAGTTTCTTTCTGGTTAGCAGTAATTCCACTTCAAGGGAGACTTATTTTTCAGTTTATGATCCATATTCTATAAGAACAAATAGGCTAAGCTGCAAGATAAAGAACAGGGCCCTAGAATTCCAATGTCAAAAGTAACAAGGATTGAGCCATTAATTCAAGGTTTTATTTTCTGATTCTTTTACTAGATAGAGTTGGAGAAAACTCTTATGGTGAAAATCACACTCTATCCCCTAAGTCTTCTATGCCAATTCAAATCCTATTCATCTTTCAAATTCTAGTCCCAAATCTTGCCCCAAAGTAGAAGTTGACAACTTTTTGAAGAATGAGGGAAAGATAAGGGAAATTAATATGATTTAAATCTTGTTTCATGGTATGAGATGGTAATTAATAAAAATTAAGTACCTGAAGGTGGTCTTGGGTTTGGGCAAACCAATGAAAATTTAATGGGACTGAGGTACAAGAAAGGCATAAATGGAGTTCAGGGTTGAAATTTATTGAAACCTAGAGAAGTACAAGGATGTGTAAGTTATCTGAAGATGCTTTATACCAGAAGTTGCCTGTTGTTCCAAGAACTATTCTGAGACATTAAGTTTGAATCTTGTTTCAGATACTTAGCAACACTAACCTAAAGAACCAAGACCCTGACACAGTTTCAGAGAAATATGAATTGATTAAAGTGAGCAGAACCAGCAGAATAATTTACACAGTTACAATTTTTGTTCTTAAGTCATTTTTTGGTCATGTCCGACTCTCTGTGACTCCATTTGAGATTTTCTTGACAAAGATACCGACAAAGTCATTTCCTTCTCCAGCTCATTTTACAGATGAGGAAACTGAGGCAAGCAGGATTAAATGATCTACCAAGGGTCACACAACTAGTAAGTGTCTGAAGCCAGATTTGAATTCATGAAGATGAGTCTTCCTGACTCCAGGCTCAGAAGTACAATATCATAGAATTAATAACAGCATTGTAAAGACAAATAACTTTGAATTGACCAAATAACCAACCATGATTCCAGAGGACCAGTGATGAAGTGTACTTCCCACCTCTTGACAGAGAGTGAACTCAGGTGTTGTTTGAGGCATATATTTCTTAGACATGGCTAATCTAGGAATTTGTTTTGCTTGACTTTGCATATTTATAATGAGAATTTTTTTTCCTACTCTTTTTAATGATAGAGCAAGAAGCAGGGAAAAGAAAAAAGTTTTAATTGGAAACAAATTTTTTTAAAGATTTAAAAAAATATTTTTTAAGTCTTCAAAAGCTGAAGCTGCAATCCCAGAGTACATGGAGGTGTCTCTTTGGCTGACATACAATCCTCTTTCCATCCTCATCCTCCATTACCACCGCTGTAAATAAGATTCAATATCAAATGGCTGTCAGTATAATCATAAATGCCCCTTGCCAGGAGAGCTGATTCTAATACCTTTTCTCCTCTGGCTCGAAAAGGTCCCCTGGCTGCAATCATCTCAAATAATGTAACCCCCAAGGCAAAGTAGTCCACAGAGAAATCGTATTCCTCACTCTGAAGCAATTCTGGCGCCATGAAACCTGCAAAGACATTAGCACCAACTGAATGCCAAATCCAGAGATTGCAGTTGCACTAACTGCAAGCTCTTATCCTGAGATTTGCAATCATGGAAATGATGTTTTAATGAAACCAAGCAGAGAAGAGGACATGATGTAAATTCTCATTGCCCCACTTTTATATGTAAAAGTAATGAAGAAATGACAGAAATATTACACTACAATCCATTGGAAACAAGGAAATTTCCTCCTTTCTGTGTATCAGCTACAATGCATTGGGAATCTGTGACTGAAGAAGATTTAGTAAATAGTTAGTCAATAAATATTTCTTAAACAGATACGCCAGGCACTGTGCTAACCACTGGGAATATGTAGAAACGCAAAAAAAAAAAAAAAAAAAAAAAAGAAAGAAAAAAGAAAAAAAGTTAGTTTGTCCTATGTTTGGTTTAAGAAGTAACTTCATTTTGCTTATTTTTCTTTTTGTATCCATAAAAGAATAGTTAATAACAGCAGCAATTCCAGGCCCTAGTCCAGAGTCTTGTGCTTTGGAGAAACCATGCAGTGGCTTCCTAAGGGACCTATGTACAATGCCAGGCTACTTAAGAAGGAAAGGAAGCAGTCTAGAAAAGGGGTGCTTTAAGAGAGTTTGGGGAAGGGGAAAGCGGATGGAAACAAGGAGTATTGAATTAGCAGGAAAAAGGAGGGGGAAACTGACTCCCTCATTACAATTTATTTCCATAGAGCACTTCATGTGATCCTTTCTTCAAATCTCTCCTTTTCTTTTTCAGAGTAGTCAGAGATATTCATTTGAACCAAATTTCTCCTATATAAAAAATGTTAAGAGCTCACAAAGATGAATAAACTTAGACTGAATGTATCTTACTGACATGAAAAGTATATATAATAATTGGACAAAAGAATCATCCCCATTCCATTCTAATAATAAAAATAAAAACAACAATAAATAAAGATTTAGATAGTGCTTTAAGGTTTACAACGTCTTAGTACACGCAAACTTATTTGATCCCGTGAGGTAAATTCTTTTATTCCAGATAAGGAAACTGAGGCTGAGAAGTGAAATGACTTGTTCAGTACCATCCATTCATCTGCCCCATTTGTAAAACATAGGAACTGGAGAAGATGCTCTCTGAAGTCCCTTCTGACTCTACATTCTATTTTATGAAATATTCAGCATTTATCCAAATGAAAACATTAGTGTTTCTTTTCATGGCAATGACAGGGGGGCCCTCTAGTGGTCATGCCTTTTAATATGATGAGCAAAATCATGCCTTTATTCACTGCCAGAATGAAGGAGTTCAAATGCCATCTCAACATTTGAGATTTTTATTAAATTGTATTTAATTTCATTTATTAAATTGTATTAAATTAAAATTTCATTAAATTCTGTAACATTTTTGTGTCAAGCAATTGTTCATATTTCCTTTCTGAAATAATATGTAAATAATATAGGCATAAAGGACAGGGAGCCTTGAAGCCAAGGTCTGCCTCTAAAACACATTAGTTGTGTGACCCTGGGCAAGTCATTTGAGTTCTGAGTGTTTTTAGGTCAGAAGGCCCAATCACACCATCCGTAAGCTGCATGCGATCCACAACACTCTCTCTGATCTTAACCAGAGAAAAACGTAGTTCTTATATATTGGAAGGTGTTGATAAGGTAATAATAACAAAAAAAGGAATATATAAAAGTATATAGTTTTCTAAATCAATATGCAGCTTTCAGGGATTCTTATGTATGGTTTAGTGGTATTAGTTTTTATTTCAGTTTGACACTACTGATTTAGACTATTCTCTGAGACTATTCATTGCAGAGAAAGTGCTAATCTGCACTAGCAGAGAGATTTCTCAATTCAAAGTTCCTTAGGACAAAAAAAATCACAGGTTCAATCTCTTTCTCTATTCCTATCCCTTCAAATGTTTAAATAGAAGGAAGCAAATGGACTGGATTATGTTGGGGAAATGAAAGGTTCTTTTAGTAATCCTCTAATCTTCTCCCTAAAACAAGCTTTGCTCTTTTGATACAAGATTCAATTTGTAATGTATGGACCCAAGTCACAGTATGCTACAATCTCAAGAATTAAAATTCAGTATTTCTTAAGAATTAAAATTCAGTATCATTCAATGGGGCAATGAGGCAATGGGACAATGGAGAAGCATATGGTGGCTGCAAAAATCCAAATAAGGGACTTTGAAGAAGAAACTATTAAAATACAGAGTATACTGACTCAGAAGATTTGGTTCAAATTCCACCTTTGACACTTACTACATATATGACCTCAGACAAATTGTTTCACCTTCCTGGGTCTTAGTTTACTCATCTGTAAAATGAGGAAGATGGATTACATAGCCTCTAAGATTGCTTCCAGCTCTAAAGCTACAATCTTATAAGCATTAAATAAAAGAGGTCATCAGAGAAATAGACGTAGAAGAAGAAGAAGAAGAAGGAGAAGAAGAAGAAGAAGAAGAAGAAGAAGAAGAAGAAGAAGAAGAAGAAGAAGAAGAAGAAGAAGAAGAAGAAGAAGAAGAAGAAGAAGAAGAAGAAGAAGAAGAAGAAGAAGAAGAAGAAGAAGAAGAAGAAGAAGAAGAAGAAGAAGAAGAAGAAGAAGAAGAGAGGAGAAGGAGAAGGAGGAGAAGGAGACGGAGGAAAAAAAAAAAGCTATAAGCATATCGGACAGGTCTCCTTTGATGAACTTTTGGGAAAGAACGAACAAAAGTTAATAGCAATAAGAAGAATTGGAGGTGGGATGTTTTTGGAAAGAACTTCCAAATGGATGAGATCATAGAATCATTCGTGTTTTGAGTCTCATAAAAAGCTTGACTCAAGTCTTCATAGTAGGACGATAAGATCATAAATCTAGACTTGGAAGGGACCTCAGAGACCATCTAGTTATGGAAGAGGAAAAAAATGTTGACTTTCACATTTCACAGTTTATGGGTGAGTTACATGAAGACCCAAGCAAGAATAAGGGCTCATGTAATAAACTGAGATTAGGGCAAAATGAAAATATAAACCAAGCATCAAGATGGCCTCATTTTGATCTCATCCTCAGCACTGTCTTGTTTTTAATATTGATTTGAATGAATGATGAACAAACTCCAGATTATATATTCTCAGGTGACAAATGCTCACATAATTTCATATGTTTTTTGTTGTCATTTCAGTCATGTTCAATTCTTTGTGACTCTGTTTGGGGTTTTCTTGGCAAAAATAATGAAATAGTTTGCTTTTTCCTTCTCCGGCTGACCTTACAGATAAGGAAACCCAGGGAAACAGGGTTAAATGACTTGCTCAAGATCACACAGTTAATAAGTGTCTGACACTGTATTTGAACTCATGAAGATGAATTTCTTGATTCCAAGCCCAGTGGTCTATTCAATGTGCCATCTAGCTGCCTTTTTATTTATCTTAATATTACCAAATCTAAAGGGTTTTACTGTATTTTGAAATTATTGAAGGGTATTGCATAATCACCTAACAGCAACATAAACTTAATGGTCTTGGGGAAGAAGACTAACCTATTGTTTTAAATTACATTAACTTCCTTCCCATTTAAAGAGAGCCCCACTTAAAGCGATACTGTTCAAGTAACTTTCTCAATACAAAAACTTTAAGTGAACAAGTGGCCCAAACCACTATGTTTTCAAAAAAAAATCTATATCTGGAAGTCAATTGCCAGATCCCAGGCTCTCATCTTTTAATTTTTTTTCTTTTTTAAAGCTTTTTATTTTTAAAACATATGCATAGATGGTTTTCAACATTCATTGCTGCAAAACCTTGTGTTCCAAAATTTTTTCTTCCTCTCTGTCCTCTAATCCCTCCCCAAGACAGTAAGTAATCCAATATATGTTAAACATGTGTAATACTTCCATACCTTTTTCCACAACTATCATGCTGCATGCTGCACACACACACACACACACACACACACACACACACACACACAATCAGTTCAAAAGGGGAAAAATGAGAAAGAAAACAAAATGCAAGCAAACAACAAAAAGTGAAAATACTATGTTGTGATCTATACTCAGTCCCCATAGTCCTCTTTCTGGGTGCAGATGGCTCTCTCCATCATGAAACCACTGGAACTGGCCTATTTTTCTTTTTTTTTCCCAATAGTATTTTATTTTTTCAAATACATGCAAAAATAGTTTTCAACATTCACTTTAAACCCTTGTGTTTCAGATTTTTTTCCCTCTTCTTCCCTCCATTCCCAAGACAGCAAGCAATCCAATATAGGTTAAACTTATTTCCATATTCTTCATGCTGTGCAAGAAAAATCAGATCAAAAGAGGAAAAAGAAGAAAAAAAAAACAAAACAAACAACAAAAAAAGGTGAAAATACTATTCTTAATCCACATTCAGCCTTCATAGTTTTCTCTCTGGATGTAGATGGCACTTTCCATAGTAAGTCTATTAGAATTGCCAGGCTCTCATCTTCAAAGTTATCAGAAGAAAGTCTCAAAGATAGCAGGGACCCAAGTGCCTAGCACTAATGCCTTTTACATAATAGGCACTAAACAAATATTTGCTGATTACCACATAAGGAAGGATATGGAGTCTTTCAGCTAACAAGGCATCAGCAAAACAATTATAGATTAAGATCATTTTATGACAGGTAGATGGCATAATCAATAAAACACTGAACTGGAACCAAGAAGATCTGAGTATAAATGCTGCCTCAGGTGATTTACAAGCTGTGTAAACCCAGAACAAGTCATTTAATCCTTTTCAGCCTCCGTTTCCTCATCTGTAAAATATGGATTATAATGGATCCTATCAGGATTATTGTGAATATCAAATGACATTATATATGTAAAGTGTTTTCAAGCCTTCAGGTGCTATATAAATACCTATTATTATTATTACTATTGGAAGATATAATGAGATCAATGATATAATGATTACAGGAAAGATTGAGACTGGAGCAGTAACAGATTGGCAGGGGAACCACAAGGTATCTTCCTACAACCACAACCCTCTCTTCCCCCCACTCTTCCACTGTCCCAAGGAAGCACTCCATTTCTTCCCCCAACTCTCCTAAGTAGCTCACTCTCAACGGCTTCAATTTTTCATCTGTAATTGAGGGGGGTGAACTGGTCAGCCTCAACTGTCCTTTCCAAACCTATAAGGCAACCAAGCAGGAAGACACATCTACTAGTGGAGATCTTGAGTTGGATTGCTGAATTCTTTTACAAATGCTGAGTTAGAGCAAAGACTGTCTTTTCTTTTTTGCATCCTCAGAATTTTAGCACAGTACTTGGCACATCTTAATAAATTTATTTTCATTTTTTTTATTCATTCCAAGCCTAAAGTTATGATCCTGCAACCTGATTTGGAAAGATTTTGGATTATGCCTTGCTTTTTTAAGAAAGCTACAATTTTGGCACATATTTAACCTGTATCTGATAACTTGCAGTCTTGGGAAAGGAAGATGTCAGGGAGGGAGGGAGGAAAATTTTAGAACAAAAGTCTTGATAAAACAAATGTAATAATAAATAATAAAATATTATATATTTTTAAAAAGCTACAATTTCTATGTTGACCAAACAAATTGACACTCTCCCCTCCTTATGAAGGGAGTAACTCTTGGTTTCTCCCTTAGACAGAACTTAGCCAAGCAGTCTTTCTCCATCATTCTATCCCCTACATATTCATAGGCATTTACCTGGGGTGCCTGCATAACCTTTTGTCTTTGTCTCTCCTTCCTTCAGTTCCACAGCAAGGCCAAGATCAGAAATACGGACATTGCCTGAAAAGCAAACACCAGAAGGGGTCAGATGAGGCTGAACATAATAAAGGAAGCTGGCATACCCAGCACCTTGCTGGAGCCACGATGTATCCCTCTGTACATACCCCGCCCGGGAAGGTAATCAGCAGGCTAAGGTCATACCCAACTCCAAAACAACTTCACTTCTCTCCACCAGCCAGAACTCAACCATATTCAAATAAAAGTAAAGCTGAGCTTCAAGTCCCCACAATCAACTAAAATTTGGGAATTTCTCCCCAAAACTTGATATTTGCCCCATTCCTGAATTTCCATATGGATTTTAGTCTGTGGCTTATTAATATATTCGATTCAATAAATGTTTGTTAAATGTCTTGATCATGACACTAGTTACTGATACCAAAGCAATAAATGAAACAGTCCCTATATCCACAGAACAAGCATGCCATAATTGCAGAGAGAAATTAGTTAAAAGGAAATCAAACTGTTTAGGACTGCACTTTAAGAGCTCTCTGGTGTAAATCTTAATAAAAATCCACTTATTAGTGAGCAATAAATTCTGTTTATATATTTATTTATTCTCTATACACACACACACACACACACACACACACACACACACACACACAGAGCAGATTGTGCTAAATGCTGATTAAGGCAAAAAATCCTTGTCTTCAAGGAATTTACATTCAAAAAAGGCAGATAGCATATACCTAATTAAAACATGCACAATATAAATATAGAGTAGACAGAAGGTATCTATAAAGGGGAGACACTGGCAAGTATAATTACACATTACAGGTATAAAGTAAAAACATTTGCTAGGAATTTGACCATTAAATCATAAATATTCATTAGTGATTCTATATAGGACAGATAGGTAGCATCTCAGATAGAACATCTTTCTGAGTTCAAACCCAGTCTCAAACATGTATTAGAGCTACGACCCTGTTGCAAATCAGTTAACTCTATTTGCCCCAGTTCCTCATCTGAAAAGAGGTGGAAAGAAATAGCAAATCATTCCTGTATGTCTGCCAAGAAAACCCCAAATGGGGTCACAAAGAATCAGATATGACTGAATTGACTGTACAAGTGTTTCTATGAAATGAACACTTCACACAGTTAAATCATATTTTTAAAACCTATACCTATCTTTCCAATTTCATTCGAGTTTGGTAAAAATGAGGGGTGAGATGTCCATCTGAAAAAATTGTTTCATGTTGTTTCAAGACGAAATCCTGGCCTACAAATCAAACTTAAAGTACAAATCAATATCCTTTAATAGTGTGCCAAAATATTAGTCCGCTCCTAAAAATTCTATACATCAATTACACACAAATTCAAAATGTTGATTGGAACAGAGACCTCCCTTCCCTGGATCCATCATTTTCATGCCTTATTATCCCAAATCTGAGAACACATTGAAGAGCAAGAAGTAATAGACAGACTGGTTGGTTGCACAAGGCAGGGTCCACTTACCATCATCATCCAATAGGACATTCTCTGGTTTGAGATCCCGATACACAATCCTCTTCTGATGGAGATGTTCCATGCCACAGATGATCTGAGCAATGTAAAAGATGGCTCTTGCTTCCTCGAAACCAGGATTCTCCTCATTGACATTGTAGATGTGATACCTGGCAGAGCAGAATACTATGGAAGAAATGGGTACTTCATGGGTCCTACCTACAATTATATTAATAACTGATATTTTATAAGATTCACAAAGTGCTTTGTGAGAGACTCTTTCATTAGATTCTCATAACAACCCTATGAAGTAAGTACTGTTATTATCCCTCATTTTACAGATGAAGAAACTGAGTCCAGGAGAGGCTGGGCATGCCCAGGGTTACACAGCTAATGAGTGTCCACAATTTAAATAAAAAAACAAAATTATCAGCAAGGAATCATTAACATTTAGGGGAAAATGCGTCTCACTATGGAATATCTTCAAAAATATTTTATTCAGTTTTCATCCCAATTTTTAGTCACCCAGAGGAATGAAGAACACAAATTGAACAAAAGCTATAGATAATTCCAAGACCTCATTTCAGCTTCTTCCTAATCCAGTCTTTGACCAGAAATACCACCTGCCTCAGTTTCCTCAACTGTGAAATGGGGATAGAATGAGATCATGTTTGTAAATTGCTTACCATAGTGTCTGGAATTTGTTTCTTTCTCCTCCCCTGAACTAAAACAATAATTATTCTGACCTTTCATTTATCAGGTGACTTCATTTTACTTCTATTATTTTACTTTTATTGTCATTTATTAGCAATATCCTGTGTTACATATCACCAAGCTTTTATTCTTCTATTATTCCAACACACATATCTCCTTTCTTCCTTCCTTCCTCCCTCCTTCCCTCTCTTCCTCCCTCTCTTTTTCTCTCCTTCCTTTCCTCCCTCTTTCCCTCCCTCCCTTCCTTCTTCAACTTCCTTCCTTTCTTTCTTCCGCCCTTCCTTCCTTCTTTCTTTCAGACACAATTGAAAAGAATGAACAACAACAATAATAATATATTGGTTATCTCTAGCCTAGTAATGATTCTAATGTATCTTTCAAGGTTCCAATCTGAAGAATGATTATGAAGTCAACAAAGTTTATCTTTAGTGCCTTTATTCCTCTGTAACATAATATCCTCCACTTTCTCCACTCCCCAAACAACCCGGTGCCTACAACCTTAAAATCCTTCTTCTGGGGAAAAAATGCCAAGATATAAGTCACATAAATATACTCTCCTTCCCCGGAGTATTGATGCTAGCTGAGAGTCTAAGGAAATCTTCTTATAGTAAAATTCCAGGCAACAAAGAAAGGCAATGTAAGAGATATATTTTCTTTGGTCCTTTTTTAGCTAGAGCAAAGCTTCTTAAACTGTGATTCATGACCCTAAAAGGGGTCTCATAACTGATTGTGGGGGTTGTGAAATTATCAGTAAATGTTTAATGTATATACCTATATACCTAGGCAAAAGGGGGTCATGAGTGGAAAAAGTTTAAGAAGCCCTGAGTTAAAAGAAACATGATGATAGAGTTTTTAGAGAACTAATCTTTGACACATCTTGGCTATCTGACTGTAGACCAATCTCTCACTAGTCCAGGTATCTCTTTAAGAATGCAAGTTAAAGTATGGACATGTATACATATAATGTATTTAACATGTATTTTAACATATTTAACATGTATTGGTCTACCTGCCATCTGGGGGAGAGGATGGGGGGAAGGAGGGGAAAAGTTGGAACAAAAGGTTTTGCAATTGTCAATGCTGAAAAATTATCTTGTAAACATATCTTGTATAATGCATATATCTTGTAAATGAAAAGGCTATAATAACAATAATAATAAAAGAATGCAAGTTAAAGAAAAGGTACCAACCTGCATTGCCAGTTCTCTCCACCCCCATTCTTATCTCTTCCTAGCTATGTCAAATGACACTACAGAGACAGTTTTCTACTATGTTGTATGACTGGTTTGCATTTTACTAAGACCATCATAACTAATGAAGACTACTTTTCAGAGAAAAGTACTGTCATATCACTTTGGCCCATCCCAACCCTACCTCCCACTTTGGACCAAGGGTTCAATTTACCTTAAGTCTCCTCCATTCATGATTGTCATCACCAAACAGAGGTCAGTTTTGGTTTCAAATGCATAGGCCAAAGAGACTATAAATCTGCTATGGACCTTGGTTAGAATTCTCTTCTCTACAATTGCACCCTAGAAATCAAAATTTCAAATAAGTACAGACATTTTAGACTAACAAATATATATATTCTCTACAAATTCCCAAACTCAGTAAAACAAAGTAATATTTATATATTCTGTAACCCCCCTGCCCTCCAAATGATTCTTTTGAAGCATATCAATATTTATGTAATATAGATAGGAGAAACACTGGCAATAATCAAAAATACTTAGCCTTTAGTTAGCAACAAGCAAATCTCAAAGAACTTTATCAACACATACTAGCCTCATTCCATAGATGGAAAAACCTCATAAAATCATAAAGGTATGAGGGACTTGAAGAGGTCACCTTATCTAATCCTCTGCTTCCACAGAGGTTAATATCTAAAGTAGCCAGGTTAGAAGGTGCTGCGTTCTGTTTTTAAAACATAGCCAGAAATGATAATGCCACAACCTCCCTTGATAGGCTGTTGCAGTGTTTAATCCCCTTACAGTCAAGCAGTTCTTCCTTATGTCTAACCGAACTCTCTCTTGCTGCAATGTCAGCCCATTTCCTCTTGTTCAGGCCTCTGCAGAGATGGAGAGCAACTGGTCAGTGTCCTCCCAAATAGATTAATATCTTTAAAATATTTGTTTACTTTCTATTTAAATGTGTCTTTAAATTTTTGAACTGTTAACCTTGGAGTTGCTACTAGAAAGAGGATATAATCTCTTGGGGGGTGGGGGGAGAAAGTTTAGTATCAGAAAGATTTGTAAGTAAGCCTGCACTGAGAGGGAAATGCAAATTTTAGTTCATTTTTACACCTAACTAGCTAGTTTATTGATCTGAAAGAAGATATTAAGACAAATATTGGAAGAAGAACTGGCCTAGGATTTTACTGGCAATGGGAACTCTACTGTAAAGAAACTCTCTTTATCAATATAGATCAACACCTTCTCTGAAATTCATAGTCTTAGAATTCAATGTCTAGATTCAGCAAACTGAGACATCAAATGTCTTGCCCAGGATCACACCGATAATATGTGGATGAGGCAACACTTGAATCCAAGTCTTCCTGGTTTCAAAGCCAACTCTCTCTTCTTTGTGTCAAATTGTCTTTCTTTATTACTTTTCTACAACTATATCATCAGAATTCTACAGATTTTTCCTTGAAACTCATGTTCCCCTCGATTGATTTAAATTTTTTGTCTTTAACCTCCTCGACTCAGAGCAATTGGCTAGAGATATGGCCATACCATGCATAATGTCAGATATCATCTAGTTGTGTGCTAATTCTTTTTTTTCCTTCTTTCCTTCATTCCTTTCTTTCTTTTTATTCCTTTTCTTTCTCTCCTTTCTTTCCCTTTCCTTCCTTTTCTTTCTTCCTTTCTTTTTTCCTTTCTTTCTTTCTTTTCTTCCTTTCTTTCCTTCTCCTAATTATACTCTGTCCTCACATGCCAAAAAGGATTTATTTCTTTCTCTCATAGACTGTCTTCACTACTACCAATCGTGCATTATTTGTTTCTTTAAAAACAAAAAACAAAACAAATAAAAAACAATCTCAGGCTGTCCCCACTACACTCGTGGATTATATTCTATTTCTTTCTTTAAACAAGTGGCTGATCCCACTTACAAATTTCTTTCATTTGAAATGTGCCTCAGTGATAGTACTAGTTACCCTGGAGGAAAATAGAGCACCTCACTTGATCAGGTATGTAACAAAGTCAATGGGAAAGCCACTAACGTGTTTACAAGTCATTTTAGAGCAGCTTACACAGATTTTCTCAAATGGAACACTGGCATAAGTGAAGATAGAGTGAACCCTAGGTTAGAACCCCATCATCACATGGCACAACTGCACTGTTTAAAAGCTACGATGCAATGTATACTTCTTATAAGGTCAAGGTTAGTGTTGCCCTTCTACTACCAATATTATAAGAGGGGTCTCACTCAAACTCATATTATACATTTGGCCCTGAAATCTGTAAGATGCAGACATGAATTCAAGTTCTATCTGCGACATCTATTTTGTGACTGTGGGCAATCACTTAATCCTTCAATGTTCTAGGAAAATAAATTTTAAGTTTCAGAAAAGGTGCTGGTCCGTATTGTTAAGAGGGAATTTCCTCATGCAGGGTTTTCCCATTCTGATGAATTCCCAGGTCTAGGCCCTAGCCCCTATGGGAAGCTGTGGCACTCTTTTTAGAGTGTAAGTTACTCTTGTGCTGGGCATAGTGACAAAAGCCAGGCTAAGGCAGCTGGAAGAACAAGACATTCCTACAGCTGTATTTTAGTGGTGGTAGTTTAAAACAAAAGCAAATTATAAGATAACATCTGTCAATATATCCTATGGGTTGGCTACAAAGGAGAGTCTGAGAATGTCTGGTTTACTTTTACTACAACTGCTATTAATTACAACAGAACTGGAGGTGAACAATATAATCACTGGATTGCAAGGGGTGTTAAGAGGTCATATGATCCATTCTCCTCAATGATCTAGCTTTTAGGGTCATAAAACATCAAAATTCAGCTCCTGTGCCACCAGGTACAGATGACCCATTTAATGGTATAATAACTATTTTTTGATCTGGGGCTGTGATTTCTTCTGTATAGGGAGTTCTCAGGTGGGAAGATTCCTTCTTCTAGTACAGACTAGCAACTAATCTAAAATGCTGTCTGGGGCACTAATGGCTTGCCTAGAGTCTCATAGCCAGTATGTGTCAGGAGAGGGATTTGAATCCAGGGGGTCCTAATTCAAAGTCAAAGCTCTCTGTCACTACTACATCATGGTTTCTTGTCATTATAGACTGCCTAGAACATTAGCTTTTTGTTTGGCTACTATTCCAAGTCAGGCTTTTCTATCCCCAAAATGCAAGTCAGCCACCTTGACTCAATATTAGAATAATATAGAGTGATGGAATTTCAATATCCTAATTAATTTACTACCATTCCCCTTTTCCCACAACCTTGCCATCTTTGACCTCTACCCCACCTTGGGAATCTCAAAGGCATTTACTTTGGACTTGCTGGGACCTATTTGCTGCTGCTTACTTGATACCCTTTTCTTTTCTTCAGCCTCTTCTTATTCAGTTTTTTACAGGCGTACATCTTGCCTGTGGCTTTCATCTGGCAACCTGAAACCTCCCCAAAACCCCCTTTTCCCAAGACCCTGAAGTCCAAAAACCAGTCTTCCCCGATGGGCTGGGCTTCCAGCCATTTCCACTGCAGGAATCTCATGAAATACAAACTCTCCAAGTACTCTCGGAAGGGAGCCTCTCTCAGGTGGTCCAGGGTTGCTTGAAGAAGAGGCTGGAATAGTCCATCAGGGATGCTTGAGTGTTTCTCTTTGACCTTCTCAATCATCCCCTCTTCCAGGAAGCTGCAGAAAAGCTTGGCCTTGGGGTCCAGGTAGCCAGCAAGGATGGCCTGGGCTTTCTGAAGGCGAAAATCATTATCAGCAGTGTCGTAGTCTTCAATGTCTCTCCATAGCTCCACGGCAGGGACATACCGTTCCTCATTCTTTAGGAACTGGTGGAAGAGGCGCTTGCCAATAGGCTGCTCAGAGCAAATGTTTTCAAAGTCTAAGTTAAGAGTGTCCCGTAGGGATTCACATTTGGAGAGAGGAGGAAGTTTGAGCTTTGAAAAATATTTCTTGTCCCGGGATAAATGGGAACTACCACTTGCATCGAAGCTGCCCCGGGCAGCTATGAAGGCAGAATTGGCCACAACAGTCTCCAAAGATCCAAAATCCATCCTGTGGGCTGTTCAGTCACTAGGCTCACGCATGAGAAGTCATGAGTTAAAGCTGAATTGTAAGAGTTGATCAGAATCCTGAGAACCGGTTTTCAGGGATTGACCTGTTGCCCTTGGCCTGTGGCACTCTCTTGCCCTCACAGGGACTAGGGAGATGTCCTCTCCAGTGCAATGATTAAGGGAGAAGCAATGCAAAAAGCAAACAGATCCCAGGGTCCTGGGAAATGTGCAAGATCAGCACCAATATTAATCCCTGAGATCCTCAGATATAGGTAGAGGTTGAATTAGATTTATTGAACCAGGTACAGAAAAAGATAATCCTCCTGAGTCATCATCTCTTGTAATATTCTTATCTGATTAGGCAGATAATTATTCTTGCCTCCCTCTCTCTTTGAGATCATATTTATTCTGTTGTCTAGAAAATTCTGAATACTTTGGGTGATATTCCCTGCAAGGCCACTTAAGAGATACTAAATAATCAGAAACTACCAATTTGTCCCTTCAATTCTGCATTCTGCCTGGAAAAATAAGTTGGTCTCCCATCTAGCTGTTGCAGTATTGAAAGAATGATAGCATATTTGAAACTTGTTTAGCTTCCTCCTATTGGAGGAAGGGTATTAAATAAACACAGAAGATTAAATACCGAAATGCAAGAAAATCCAATTAATGAGGTATTAACATAATTAATCAGAACCCATGCCCAACTGGATTTTTATTTCTTCACTTTGCTTTTATAAGAGAGAAGCAAATGAAAAGAAAGACCAATGATAAGAAGGCTGTAGGAAAAAAATTAATATATAAAACTACTTCTTGGAAATATCCTGGATTTAAAGGCAAAAGCATAATGCTCAAGCTTTTAGTCCAATGCTAACATATAGACACTTTATAGATGTTTATTGATAGTGGCAAGAACAGCTGAGTTATTGACTCCTGAGAATCAGAAGTCCGTGACTGAATCCTAGCCCCCATCACTTATTATGTGACCTTGGAAAAACCACTTAACTTTTCTGAGCCTTAGCTTTTACCCCTGAAAAATAAGGAGTTTGGATTAGAAGACCAAGTTCTCTTACAACAAATCTCTGATCTTATGATCTATAAAATGAGGATAATAATATTTTTATGGATGTTGTGAGGAATGAGTTTCGTAGGTGATTTTTAAAAATTGGAACTAGTGTTAGAAAAATGCTTTCAGTAGGTTATCTCATATGAAGATGATAACCAAGATGTTTCAGTAATTATCACTGAAATAAAAGTAAAATGACTAAGAAACCTCTGGGATTCTTTGTGCTTCAAATAACTTTCTAGGACATATCCACTAATCCCAGATGAGTTGCAATTTTTTTGTGGTAGAAAAAATTTCTAACTAGGGATTTCCTTATATTAGTGAAATCACAGATATTTTTGTGCATGATAAATGTAGAGAAGAGATCCAGATAGCATAATTTTTAAAAAATGGGAAAAAAAATACAACTAAGGAAATAAAGGAAGGCTTCATGGAAAACAGGATGACACCTGATCTGGGTCTTAAAAGAAAAGGATTTGAACAGTTAGAGATAGCTGGGAGACCATATCATAATAAGCACTTGGATTTGGCAAATTAGATAATGCCAAATCTGGAATCAGAAACTCCTCTTGCCAAGTTCAAATCTGGCCAGGGGCAATTACTAGCTGGGCAAGTACTTAATTCTGTTTATCTCAGTTCTCTCATATGTAAAATAAACTGGAAAAGGAAATGACAAACCATCTCAGGATTTTTGCAAAGAAAGCTTGAAAAGAGCTCACAAAGAATCATACACAACTGTACAACAATTTAAATTTATATTTCTTTCTAAACTGTTCAAAAGTGAAAGAGTAAAAATAAGCCCTGATTATATAATTTCACCCCTGAAACTAGTTTTCCTGCAAAATCCTTCTGATTATGGAATCATAGTTTGGGAGCTGAAAAAGACCATAAGGGTCAAGTTCAACCTTGTTTTACAGATGGGAAAACTGAAGCACGGGAGTTAAGTGACTTGTTCAGGATCATAAAGCTGATAGGTGTTTGTTGACATGATTTGAATTCAGATGTTTCTGATTCCAAGTCCAATGGATATTAGGCCACCCTATTGGTTTAGGAATACAAATTAAGAGAAGATATAACTCATCATCAAATGATGTCAAAGCTATAATTATACATGAGTTGGCTGGAAGAATAGCATGGGTTATATAAATGCACTTATATTAACACACGCACACACATCCCCAACTCAGTTTAGTCACCTATTTTAATCAGCACTAAACCTTTAATCAGAATCCTTTTACCATAATAAGAAATGAAAGTTCCTTTGATTTTTCACATTTCTCTATAACAGGCTGATGAGGCAGGATGATTTGGCAGAAAGGGTTATGGGACTTGGGAGACAGGCAATTCTAAGTTCAAACAAAGCCTGTGATACTAGCCAAAAGCAAGAACAAATCTTTCTGAGTCTCAACCTTCTCATCTGTAAAATGGGGATAATAATAGCACTTACCTCACCAAGCCATTGTCTGGATCAAATGAGAGAAGAGATATACAACATCTTGCAAACTTTGAAGTATCATATAATTACTATTATTATAAGGGGCATAAGAAGAGGTATATTGGAAAGTCCACTGGAGTCAGATCTAGTTTCTAGCCTTAGTTCTGCCAATTATGAAGTAACTTCCCATCCTCTATTTTCTCATCTGTAAAATGGGGATAATAAGTTATGTCCTTTCTAACTTACAAGTTGTGATGAATATCAAATTGTGATAGTACCAAAATCTACAAATATTTTTCTACCTGGATAGGTTAGGTTGATCCTACCTCCTTCCTTCCTCTGATGGAGATCTGTTGTTCACTTATTTTTCAGTCATGTCAAACTCTTCAGGATCCCATTTGAAGTTTGGTTTGCCATTTCTTTTTCCAGTTTATTTAAAAAATGAGGAACCTGAGGCAAATAGGATTAAATGACCTATCCAAGATCATACAGCTAGTACATATCAGAGGATAGATCTGAACTTGGGAAGATGCGTCTTCCTGATTTCAGACCTGGCCATTTTTCCCTAAAAAGAGACAAAGAGGAAACACAGTTCTTTTTTGTAGTCAGATCCTTCCAATTTGGTTGATTTCCAAAAGCCTTGTAAAGTCACCATGCTCTGATAACCATTTCAATAGGGAGGAGAGAAGCCTAGTGTTATTATATCTTTGCTGAATATACTGGCTATATTAGGGAAAGCAAATTTCCTTTTGTTAATTATTTAATGACTTGTAAATGCCACATCTCATTCCAACATTGAACCTGACTTTAAGATGCTAGAACTGCCTCCAATAAAATGAAATCATATATTTGAAAATGATCTGTGAACTGGCCTAGAAATAATACTTAAAACTATTAGCTGCGTGATACTGAGTTAGGCTCTCTATACTTGTTTCCTAATCTGTAAAATGATCTAAAGTAGAGGAAGTTTGCAGGCACTAATTGTTGAAAAGGGCTATTATCTTTCTAGATCCAATTTTTCTTGTGCATCAAGATAACTGTGGATATGTATACATATGTTGGATTTAGCATATATCTTAACATGTATTGGAATACCTGTCAACTAAGGGAGTGATTGGGGGAAGGAGGGGAAAATTTGGAACAGAAGGTTTTTGAAAGGGTCAATGTTGAAAAATTATCCATGCATATGTTTTGTAAATAAAAAAGTATAATAATTTTTTTAAAAAGAAAGGAAAAAAAGAAGAAAGAAGAAGAAAAGAAGAAGTCTCAAATGCTATTTTACCAGGAAATCAGATTATCAGTTCTATGATCACAAAAATCCTCTTCATTTGCTCAACTAACTCTTGTTCTATGTAGGCTAGAGAAACCAGGAGAAAATAGCATGTTTCAAAGTCATCATTCCTTTTCTGTCTCTCCTTTCATATGAAATTCCTGAAAGAAACAAGGTCATTTTGATAACTCTCAATAGCGATCAGCACACACAGTGTGTACATCTAGGATTCTAAAGGCTAAGTTAATAAGTAGGCCTTAGAGAGCCAAGAAGAAAGGGGTGACATTGAGTTGGAGGTGAATGCCTTTTTCCTTGAGTACTGAACCAGCCTAGAGTAAGTTGTTTGTGGGTTTCCTCCAACAAAGAAGACAATTTATTATACCTGTGGAGCTGCAGTCTGACATTTGGAGAAAGAGAGGTGATAGACAAGTAGTCCTGCTGAATTTTTCTTTGGTCACACCTCATTTGGAGTATTGTAACCAGTTCTAGCACCTGTTTAGGGCAACACAGTCTAGATATTCAGCAAATAAGATAGCAAGGATTCTAATCCATAATATATTCATTGAAGAATCTGGGCATGTTTTGCTTAAAACAGAAAACACTTAGGGAGAATGTTTCTCCTAGGAGCAAGAGAAGGATTTTCAGCTATTGAAAGTAGGCTCTCATGGCAGAAACTAGACATGGACCCACATTTAATACCACATACTAAGATAATATCAAAATGGGTCCAAGATTTAGGCATAAAAAATGAGATCATAAATACATTAGAGGAACATGGGATGGTTTACCTCTCAGACTTGTGGAGGAGGAAGGAATTTGTGTCCAAAGGAGAACTAGAGACCATTATTGATCACAAAATAGAACATTTTGATTACATCAAATTAAAAAGTTTTTGCACAAACAAAACTAATGCAAACAAGATTAGAAGGGAAGTAACAAATTGGGAAAACATTTTTACAGTTAAAGGTTCTGATAAAGGCCTCATCTCCAAAATATACAGAGAATTGACTTTTAATTTATAAGAAATCAAGCCATTCTCCAATTGAAAAATGGTCAAAGGATATGAACAGACAATTTTCAGATGATGAAATTAAAACTATTTCCACTCATATGAAAGAGTGTTCCAAATCACTATTGATCAGAGAAATGCAAATTAAGACAACTCTGAGATACCACTACACACCTGTCAGATTGGCTAAGATGACAGGAACAAATAATGATGAATGTTGGAGGGGATGTGGGAAAACTGGGACACTGATGCATTGTTGGTGGAGTTGTGAAAGAATCCAGCCATTCTGGAGAGCAATCTGGAACTATGCCCAAAAAGTTATCAAAATGTGCATACCCTTTGACCCAGCAGTGCTACTACTGGGCTTATATCCCAAGGAGATACTAAAGAAGGGAAAGGGACCTGTGTGTGCCAAAATGTTTGTGGCAGCTCTTTTCATAGTGGCTAGAAACTGGAAAATGCATGGATGTCCATCAATTGGAGAATGGTTGGGTAAATTATGGTATATGAATGTTATGGAATATTATTGTTCTGTAAGAAATGACCAGCAGGATGAATACAGAGAGGCTTGGAGAGACTTACATCAACTGATGCTGAGTGAAACAAGCAGAACTAGGAGATCATTATACACTTCAACAATGATACTGTATGAGGATGTATCCTGATAGAAGTGGATATCTTCAACATAGAGAAGAGCTAATCCAATTCCAATTGATTAATGATGGACAGAATCAGCTACATCCAGAAAAGGAACACTGGGAAATGAGTGTAAACTGTGAGCATTTTTTTTCTTCCCAGATTATTTTAACTTCGGAATACAATTCTTCCTTTGCAACAACAACAACAACAAAATTCGGTTCTGCACATATATATTGTACCAAGCATATACTATAAGATATTTAACATGTATGGGAATGCCTGCCATCTAGGGGAGGGGGTAAAGGGAAAGAGGGGAAAAATTCGGAACAGAAGGGAATACAAGGGATAATGTAAAAAAAAAATTACCTATGCATATGTACTGTCAAAAAAATGTTATCATTATAAAATTAATTTTAAAAAATATAAAAAAAAAAAAAAGTAGGCTCTCATTGATGGAAAACAGCCGAGTGATAGGATCAGAGAATGGGAAAGTCTTTGTGCTTTACATTGTCTTTCTGGGGCTTAGTTCTGCCCTTAGGGTTTCTTCTGGCAACATTCAGTTTCATGAGTACCCTTGCAATGTCCATGCACATGAGAGAACATATATCTGGCTATATAGATTACACTTGGCCACACAACATTAAAATGCTGAACTCCTAAACCCTGAGATTGGTACTAACAGAGTACAATGCTTTCCCCTTTTCATCTGTGTATAGAATGATTCCAAATAAATTTCAAGAGCATAAAAATAATACCTGAAGAAATTAATAGCTATTTTGACATATTGGAAAATTAAATGATTCCTATTATACAATGAAATAGTGCTGGTTCTATTGGACTTGGGTTCAAATACTATTTAAAGACAATACCTTTGTGACCTTGACAAATCACTTACATTACCTGGACTTTAGTTTCTATATCTGCAAAAGTGAGGGAATTAGACTAAATGCTCTCTGATATCTCTTCTTCATCTATTCATCTATGATTCCATCAGATTAATTCCACTTAAACTTTAAAGCAGCCACTTAAATGTGCTATAATATATTAAACCTCCTAAATAAAAATAAAGGATAATAACCCCCGAAGATTTGTGGGCTCTCTCTTCTCAGATTAATCCCTCAATAGATAAATCAAAGGAAGATGTGGAGGTGGTGAGAATGAATAATATTAAAAGTTCTTTGTGATTTATATGAAATGATGCTGAGTGAAGAGAGAAGAGCCAAGAGAACACCGTACACAGTAACAACAATGATGGACTTGACTCTTTTCAACAATGCAATGATTCAAGGTAGTTCTATTAGATTTGGGATGAAAAGTGTCATTTGCATCCAAAGAAAGAACTAGGGAGACTGAATGTGGATCAAAGCATAGTTATTTTCACCTCTTTGGGGTTACAATTGTTTGCTTGCCTTTTTTTCTTTCTTGTGGTTTTTTTCCCCACTTTTGAGTTGATTTCTAGAATTTCACATATTTAACAAATATCAAATTGATTGCTGTCTTGGTGAGGAGGGAGGGAGAAAGGGAGAAATATTTGGAACACAAGGTTTTACAAAGGTGAATGCTGGAAACTATCTTTCCATGTATTTGAAAAAAATAAAATACTATTAGATAAAAAGAGTTCTTTGTATTTTCAATATTCTAGTTATTTCATAAGGAGTTCGACTTATCTATCTTTATATGCCATTACTGCATAGGAATTATTGCAAGAGGAAATAACTCAGCAAGCCATACTTTTAATCTTCAAGTTACTATCTATCCAATTCCTCTCACCAGCCATTCCAAGTTTTTTCTTCTCTCATATTCTCAGTGCTTCTTCCATTCCTACTCTCAGCTGATGTCTTTACCTCCTATTTTGCAGAGAAAACAGAGGCCATCTGTCAGTATTCCCTCCTCTATCCTCACTCATCATTTCTTCCTTCACTCATTTGTGAGAAAAAGATCACTATCTTTGATCAAATCCTCTCCATCCCCACCTCCCATTCCCCATCTCTCTCCACCTCCTCCCTTTCTTCTTCCTTCTCTCTCTTACTCCCTCTCTCTCCCTCCTTCCCCCTCTTCTGCCCCCTCACTCACGAACACACACACTCTTCTTAATTTTCTTCTGTCTTCAGTTTCTATATCTTTTCTCTCTGTCTCTGCCTTCCCTTCCCACCACCACAACAGTATCCAGGTCTAACTTAATCTTAAAAAAAACTCTTGTTCTTACCACTTCCTCAAGCTAAGATTTTATTTCTCTCTTCCACCTTTACTTCCAAAGTGCTGGGGAAAATGATTTCCATTTAAAGTTTCCCCTTTCTCAACACCTACTCATTTTAAGTACTTTACAATCTAATTTCTGATCCCATTACTCAACTGAAACTGGTCTCTACAAAGTTACCTGTGATCTCTTAACTATTAAATCTAATGGATTTTTCTCAATCTTTATCCTCCTTGACTTTTCTGTGGCTTTTGATACTCCTGTCCTTACCCTTCTTCTTAGATGCTCTCTACTCCCTTGATTTCCATGATACATTCTCTCCGTTTCCTTTCATTTACTTTCTGAATGCACTTTCTCAATCTCCTTGGCTGGATCATCAATCATTTCCTTTCTCCTTAGGAGGGATATTCTTCAAGGCTCTAATTTGGTCCCTCTCCTTTTCTCTCTCTACATTCTCTTTCTTAGAGATATCATTAGTTCCCATAAATTCAGACACTGCTTCCGTGCATATGTCTCCCAAATCTATATATCTAGTCTTAATCTCTTTTCTGAACTCTAGTCATATATTATCAATTGATTCGATCTCTGAACAGTATCTCAAATATGGTATGTCTAAAATAGAACTGATTGTTTTTCTTGTAAATCTGTCCTCAGGTTCCCAATGTGAAAGTAGGATCCTTCCAGGGTCCCAGGCTCATAACCTCATAGAAACCCAGAATTAAGTGTGACTGTCCATACTCTATACCCATATCTAACTAGTTGTTAAATGTTATCAATTCTATCTTCATCATATTTCTTGATCTGTCTCCTTCCCTCCATCTGTATCAACTCTTACTATTGTATTAGTTTTTTAATTGGTCTTTTTTTTTTTAGTAATTTTAGAGATTAGGAAACTGAGAGTAACAGTGAAGTAACTTGCCTAGGGTCACTCAGCTAATCTGTAAAATAAACTAGAGAATAATAAACCATTCCAGCATCATTGCCAAGAAAATCTCAAATGGGATCATGAAGAGACAAACCTGATTGGACAACTAAACAACAAAATAAATGAATTGAATCAAATCTCCTGTGAGCAGGCAGAAGAGCCACATAACACTGATCCTGTTTATAAATAGACTGTGGAAGACCAAGAATTTGAGGATCACAGAAGAGGCATGAAATATTTCTTAAGCTGGTTGTACAAGTCATCATCATTACGATCTGGAGGAGGGAAGAAGTTATCCACTGATCCACAAGCACATATTGAGCATCTACTATGTGTCAGGTGCTATGCCAGACACAGTGCCAGACAAAAGTGAGACAGTCCCTGCCCTCAAGGTCTCCCATTTTATCAGGAGAGACATGTCACATACAGGTATACGAAAAATCTGGCAAAATTAAAGATGAATACTGGACATTTTACCACAAGGATACATGTTCATGGATAAATAAATATAGCCTATGTACCCCACAAAATGCACAGTGATAGAGGGAGACACGAATAATTAGGTAATCAGGAAAAGTTTCTTGTTTTAAGCGGCAAAAAGCCCTGGACAATTTCTACATCTCAGAGAGTCACAAATATAATATTATAGAATTATGCTTGAGTAAACAAACTTTTGGGAATTGCTTATGACAGAGGGGCAAAATACTGTTCTAGACATTAGAGAAGACAGGACCCTTGCATTCCTACAACTTTTGACCTAGGAGGACTGAATACAATTCACATACAATGCAATACAAAATGGAATACAAGTCCTACATACAAAGTGCTACATGAGAGTGTAAACTAAATGACGGCTGTTTTTTTGGACTTGATTTTACAGCAGCTGCAGGAAAGAAAACAGAACTACTTCTTGTCTAAATCCAGTCAATGAATAGAAGTGAATAAAGCCTGAGCCACAGATGGTCCCATCAGTCAAAGAAAAAAAAATCGACTTTTTTTCTTACTCATTCTGGAAACCATTGAATTGATTAGGCTGGCCAAGGGCATAGCAAACGGTAGGTGCACAGCACTGAATATATAACTACACACAAAGAGAAATGGAGGAGAATAAAAAAGGGCATGAGATGGCAATTTAGCTTTTCACTGCCTACAGGAACGCAGTACAGTATCACCAATGTTTGTCCAGGACGATAGCTGAGGCAGGGATGATAACCCCTTTCAGGTGCTTTCAGGTGCTTTGAGTAAAAATTACCCATAATTCCTTTGACCTCCAGAAAAGGAGACTATATAAATCAAAGAAAGGACTTTTCTTTTCTGACTCTTGGGACATTAATTATCACAGAGTGGGGAACTCCTCAGGTTGGGGAAAATGGCAGCTTTGCAAGAAAAAAAGACCTGCAGTCAACGTATGGAAGAATTCCGCCACTACTGCTGGAACCCAGACACGGGGCAGCTTTTGGGAAGGACCTTATCTAAGTGGGGTATGTGCAACTGCCAGCAGTTTTTCTTCATAAAGACACAGGGGTTAATGGAGGCATTCTGTGTATGGGTGAGGAAGGGGAATGCATATTGAACAAAAGCTGTACAAGTTTCCTTTTACAGGTGAGGAAACTGAGCTTGTTCATAGTAGAAACCACAATTCAAACCCAGATCTTTTGACTCCCAGTTTAGTGCTTTTACCACTGCAACAACATACCTTAACAACAGGAGGGAGACAAAATAGAACGTAATTTAGTCAACTTTCTTGAATAATGATACATCTGGTCTCTCTACAGGTTCCTTTCTCTCTGCCTAGGACCATCCTCAGATCACCCCTCTCCTTTCACTGTTCTCCTTGTAACGTGGCTTCCATCCTCCACTACCATGCTGAAACAATGCTCTCAAAAGGGCCAAATCCACCAACTAATGCTGAGTCCCCATCCTCCTAGATCTTTCAGTCACTTAATGTGATTATTATTATACAGTGAATCCACTGGCATCAATAACTACGAACAATGGATTACCCCCCCTCCTTTGAATACACTCATCTTCCTTGACTTTTATGACATTTTACTTATTTTCTTGATTTTTCTTCTCCACAATTAATCTCTCTGTCTCTCCAAAGTTCCTTCCTCCTTCACATCCCCCAATGGAGTCCTTAGTCTTTTTGTCTCTTCCTACATTGTGAAATCCACTTTCAAAATTTCAACTATCATGCGTCCGTAGAAGACCCCCAAATCTGTGTCTGTCGTGCTGATCTGTCCTTCCCTTCCTCCCTCCTTCTCTCTCTGGCGCTCTGTCTACATTTCTAATCACATACTGCATAGCCTCCCCACTGTCTATACAACTCAAACACATCGGAAACTGAACTATTCTTTCTCTTTAATAGAGTTCTTCACTTTTTCCTCTCCCTCATCTTCTGAAACTTTTTCTTTTTTTCCCAAGTCCTTGGAATTAGACAGGCAAAAAATTAAATAGAGGAGATACAAATTGGACCAGTGATTCCACTGTATCAAGAACTCCTGGGTGAGGAACATTTACCAATGCAAGCCAGCAGCTTCTCTACAATTTAGTTTTGGTCCCCAGCCATCAAGAGCTTAAACAATTTGCCCAGGATCACATAACCTGTGCTGGTGTTTTATGTGTTGGTTTAAGCTTTTTTTTTTTTTTTTTTTTTTTCTTTTTAAGCATTATTCCTCACTGCCTTAAACAGGATTTGGACCATATAATAATTATGATTTAGGAATGGGATTCCTAATTTTAATTCAATAATTTGGCAAACTTTTTTTGTCTATTTTTTACTTAATAGTATTTTATTTTTCCAAACACATGAAAAGGTTTCAACATTTTTTGTAAAACTTTGTGTTCTAAATTTTTCTCTCTCCTTTCCTTATCCTCTCTTCAAGACAGTAAGCAATCTGATGTAGATTAAATAAGTGCAATCCTTTTAAACGTATTTCCTTATTTGTCCCATCATGCCAGAAAAATCAGACCAAAGAGGAAAAAAAGTGAAACAAACAAAAAAGGAGAAAATACTCTGCTTTGATCTATAGTCTCCATAGTTCTCTCTTTAGACATGACTGGCATTTCCCTCCCAAGTCTATTGGAATTGAATTTGGTAAACTTTTGCTGCCTCCTATACAAATGGCACTGTGCTAAACAAAATCCCTCAGCAGCTCTGTATATCTCAGTTAGGATGTGGAATTAGGAAGAGCCATTTCTGCCACAAACATCTGGGAATTGTCCTTCCTTTTATTTAAAAATGAATTAATTTTCCCTTAGCTTACAGACATTAGGTGACCTTTGCACAGCGAGCCTTTGGCCTCCTTTCACCTCACATCCTCTCATCAGGATGGAGGGAGCAGGGAAGGGGAGGGTAGAAAAGGGAATTATCTCTTGACCAGAGTTGTTATTTAAAGAAGGGTTGAGCTCAGCTAAGCGAGCTGGCAGCCATTTGCAGATTAGTTCCCCCGGGGTCAGCCCCTAGAGACAGCTGCTCAGCTACACAGGAAGAAGCTGTTCTTGCTCCCTCAGAGGCAGAGCCACCACCAGACAGTTCCTGAAAATGTGGGCTTAAATTGATCAAGTGCCTCAAGGTATGGGGCACTCCCATTGAAAAGTCATGGGAAGCTAAACTTAAGTCCAGCTGCTGGTCTGGAATAGAGTGCTCTGCAGGGCAGGCCCAGCCTGAATGGGTCTGGTGGAAACATTCTCAGGGGGAAATAAGACTGAGGATAGATTACCAAATCTGTGGTCAAGGAAAACTCTAAATTTTAATTCTGGGTCCCATTGCCTAACTCGGGCTCAGCACAGAGCAGGGAGGGGACTACAGAGGGACACTTAGTCCAACCCCCACATTTTACAGATAAGGCATATGAAGCCTTGGAAAGGGAAATGACCTATTGAAGGTTACACAGATTGTACTTGGTAGAGTTAGTATCTGAATCCAGGTCCTCTTACTTCACACTTAGCATTCTTTCTATTGATTGAGTAAAAAAGAAAATATTATAACATAAAGGGGAAAAGACTTTTCTATCCCCAAATAGGTAATCTTCTGATTAAAGTGTTCTTTGTTTCTTTGGGCAGTGGATAGAGTGTTTAGGGCCAGGAAGTCAAATCTGGCCTGAGACACTTAAGCTGTGATTCTGGGCAAGTCATTTAACTGTTTGCCTCAATTTCCCCATCTGTAAAATGAGCTGGAGAAGGGAATGGTAAACCATTCCAGCATCTTTGCCATGAAACCCCAAATGGGGCTGTAAAGAGTCAGATATGACTGAAAACAGTTGTTTCTTTGGACATGGGACACAGATCTCTTCATTTGAAGATAATTGGGTCTCATCTCTTGATGTATTTTAGAGACAATCATCTGATGGGATACAGAAAGAGGCAACTTGGATAGATCCTAGAACCAGTAAGACACTGACACATCTCTGACACACACTAGCAATGTGTCTCTGGGAAAGTTATTTAATTTCTCAGTCTCCAAGAAATTAAGATTATGAATGATGAAGTGAGTTTCTTTGTTCGGGTATCAGTTATACCAATGACATTACAGGTCTAGAACCTATGCCAGTTGGGAGACCCACTTGTTGATCACATTTCTCCCTCCCACCTTTAAAAAATTATGTTTCCATTTTCCCCCTAAATTTAAATATGCAATAAAATGAACATTTCTATATGTGAATGAAACTATGAATCTCTTATGTAGAGCTCTTTTCTTTTAAAACATATAATAAATTCAGCATGTAACTTTCAAAACTCCCCTGCTTGTCTGTAACTCTTCCTGGCCTTCCTTCTTGTCTTTTCTATTCATTTTTTTTAAATGCTCAGTCGTTTTTCTTTTTTTCCATTTTCTCCCTCACTTCTTTTCTGCTTTTTGTTGTTCAGTCATTTCTGTCATGTCTGATTCTTTGTGACCCCATTTTAAGTTTTCTTGGCAAAGATACCAGTATAGTATGCCTTTCCTCCTCCAGCTCATTTTACAGATGAGGGACTGAGGCAAATAGGGTTAAGTGACTTGGAACTGACCTAAGCCACCTTATTGTTGAAAATAAAGGCAATTAGAGTAGGAAGCAAAGGACCTGGCCTCAAATTTTGCCATATACCTATGGGTAAGTGACTTAGTCTTAGACTTAGATTTCAATTCTTCATCTACAAAATAGATGTTCTTTCTCTAACATTCCTTCCAGCTACAAATCTCATTTTATGATCAGATGAATAATTTAACCCTAATCTGTCACAATTATGAATCGATATTAACTCTCAAATAATCAAAATTCTCTTTTTTTCCTAGTCCTTGCCATAACTAAACTGAGATGTCCTTAGAGGGAGACTTACATGTTTCATAAAAAATTGTAACAGTCCAACAAATAAATTGAAAGTAACACTCCTGGACACAAAGCCAACACAGGGTTTAGGCCAAAAGACCAAAGATTGGCCAAAATCAATCAATCAATAAGCATTTATTTATTAAACTGCCTACTATTGTAAGGCATTGGTACGGGAAAGACAAAAAAAAAAAAATGACTCATTGCTCTCAAGATTATATTCTGATCTGAGGAAGACATAAAAAGTCTACCGTTGTACATGACTCTGAAGAACAAAGTAATTACAATATTTTAGATATAAATTCCTTGAGTGCAGTGATATTTTTGTTTTTGTCTCTTTGTGGTTAGCCAGAATAAGATCTGCATATGGTAGGCATTTAATAAGTGTTTTCTGAGTAGAACTGACTGGAGAAGCTATTATGGTTATTGACCAACATTTCTGTGACAAAGAGTTTATAGATCTTTTTCACAAAGTGATAATCTGAGACAGATTTTGATTCCCCACATCACAGATGAGAAAAATGAGGTCCAGATAAATCTGAGAGTTGACCAGCTAGTTAGGGGAGTAGAACCAGAATACAAACACAGGCTTTAAAAATATATAGTGTTGCTGCTCATTTGTCCTGCTCCTTTTACTTCCTCCCAAACTTTCATTCATTTGGCTCCTGGCCCTTAATACTGCTCTGGAGCATTAGAGAGACTGAGTCACTGAATGGTGTCTACACCCAGTCACATGACAACTTATGAAGGAAAGAAAAGTTTGGAGTCTTTTTATTACCTTATCTAGAAAATTAAAACAAACAGAAAGTCATGTTCTACTATGTGAAGCTTCAAGGTTTTTGGAGAAAAAAAAATCTGCTTTAACACAATGTTTTCATTTATTTAAATATATTAAGACATAGGAACAACCATCCCAAGTAACTAAATGATCAGAATTTAGTCATTAAATCAAGAGAATGAAAAACAAAAATAAAAACTTTCCCAATCTACTCATCTGGATATTTTAAGAAACAGGAAAATCAAATCCTTATGTATTATTTCCTCATCTGAAATATCAGAATGCTGGCTCATCAGACCTTCTTCTCCACACTTTAAGCAGAGTTGGATGAAATCCATAAAGCAAGTTGAGCAAATTTTCAGGATGCCAAAGTTTCCAGGGTGTCATGTACCTATTGTTTTCTTCCTCTCCTCTGGAAAAGGACAAAAATTCCAGATAATCCCAAAGGCTGCTGGGTATATATCTAACTAGTCTGCCTAAAACAAAATCCCCTTATTATATTTGCAGATGTCACTTTGACATTCCTCTAAATTATGCTTTCCTTGAGTTGGCATTAACATACGACCAATTCAAGGACACTCTTTAAGGGTAGCCTGTAACATGGTTATGGGGGAAGGAAGATGGATTCATATTCCATCTCTGTCAGTTAAGTGACTATCAGCTTAGCTTTCATTTCCTCATCTGTAAAATGGAGTTATTGAATTAACTGCTCCTAGAATTGTAGGAAAGAAAGATCTTTATAAAGTGTAAAATATTATTCAACTGTGCTGATTTTAGCACATTTACCTCGTTAATTCCATAGTTTGCCTAACAAAGCTTTAATTAATAGGGCTGGCTAATCTTAACCTTATTTTTTTCTCTTCACAGTGTGGATTAGTCTCTACTATGTGGCTTTCTATGTGGTGATGACTGGGCTGTTTGCCCTTGCCATCTACACGTTAATGTGGACAATAGATCCATACACACCAGACTACCAAGATCAATTAAAATCACCAGGTAAATATGATAATTTGACTTGCTTCAACCCAATATCAAAAATACATAATTTACACCGTGTCTAAATACTCAGATGTTTACCCTCATAGCAAAGCTAACAGTAGAAACAGAGCTTAGTTTCCAGTTTTCCTTGCAAAAAAAAAAAAAAAAAAAAATCACATCCAGTTTGATCCAGAATATCAATTAATTTGTCAATCAAATATTTATAATGTACCAACTATGTGTCCAGCACCAATAATTCAGGCCCAGCAATTCCTGGTTTCTAATCTCTTCTTGCTCATATTTTAAAGAGGTTGAATGAAAAACAAAACAAAACAAAACAAAACAAAAAAACACAGATTGGGCACAGTAAGAAAAATAAAAAGTCTATATACTTCATATTCTCCCAGACCAGGGGAGAAAACAATAATGTTAGGAAAGCAACTGGAGAACAAGACAGAATATAAATACTAAAGGTTAGAAAGGGGGAGATCAACTGACAATGACAGCTACCTAGCATTGTTTATTCCTGAAGACTTCTGGGAATTAAATCTCACTTTTGTATATTATAACACTGATGATTTCATCAAATCATCAATAAAATGTTGTACATAGTGCTAAGGGAAGCTCCCCAGGATATTCCATTCTCTTTGAATCACTCCATTCTAAGGCCTATCTTTAATTCTACTTATTCTTTAAAAAAAAAAATCTTCTTTCAAAGTGCCCTATGAAGTGGATCTCTTCAACATAAAGAAGATCCAACTCACTTCCAGCTGATCAATGATGGACAGAAACAACTACACCCAGAGAAGGAACACTGGGAAGTGAATGTAAATTGTTAGCACTACTGTCTATCTACCCAGGTTACTTATACCTTTGGAATCTAATACTTAATGTTCAACAAGAAAATGGTATTTACACACATATATTATATCTAGGTTATACTGTAACACATGTAAAATGTATGGGATTGCCTGTCATCTAGGGGAGGGAGGGGAAAATCTGGAAAAAATGAATACAAGGGATAATATTATTAAAAAATTACTCATGCATATATACTGTCAAAAATGTATAATTATAAAATTAATTTTAAAAATATTTTTTAAAAAAAGTTAGGGATGTAGGGATATAAACAATTTAACCATTAAAAAAAAAAGTGCCCTATATTTTAACCTTCAAAGCAGGTTAAACATGCCCCCAAAGAAAGTTCAAATATGATCTTTTTAAAAAGGTTTTATTAATGAATGTTTTTATATCATCTACATTTCCCAATATGTCCTTCTACTTTTCCTTTCCAGAAAGCAAACCCTTAAACAAAAAATAAAAATGAGAAAACAATGGTTAGCTAAACTGACCAAACTTTGTGACATAATAGACAATATTTCACTCATAGCCTTCTCCTCACTTCTTTGAAGTTAAGTTTAAAAAACATTTTGTAGAGAAACTCTAATTTTGGACACTGGAATCACATCTTATTTAATAGCACAATCAACCAACAGGGGATTTACAATGACTCATACTGGATCGTGAACATCACCAGTCACCCTATAATAGAAAGTTAATACTTTGGGACATTTTATGAGCTGCTCACCTTTGTCCTCTTCTCCCTCTCTCTCCCCAGCATCTCCAGCACAGTGCTATTTCCCTCAATACCACAAAATTCAGAGTTTACACAGATAGAAAAGCCTAGGATTGTTAGAGTTGGAACAGACTTTGGAGACCATTTTAGCCAATTTCTCCATCTTTCTGATAAAATTAAGATCCAGCCCCCAGTTAAAGGACAGAGTGTATATAGGAGATTTGAAAACTATATCATTTTACAAAGGAGGAAACTGAGACTTAGAGAGGCTGCATGACATGCTCAAAATCACACGGTATACACCGGAGGCAGTCCTTTCCAAAAAAGAGTAACTGGTTGCAGCTAGTTGGACTAGAACTTAAGGATCATGACTTCAAGTTCAAGACTATTTCTGTTATGCCATAGAACTATTTTTTTAACCTCATAAAAATAGCTTTATTATATTATATATGATATAATAATAAAATATATAATATATATACACACAAAATGTATGTATATATAAACACAAACAGAAAATGTATATATATACTATATTATTTTTATTCATTTATTTATTTATTTTATTATAGCTCTTTATTTACAAGATATATGCATGGGTAATTTTTTATTATTGACCTTTGCAAAACCTTCTGTTCCACCTTTTTCCCTCCTTCCCCCACCCCCTTCCCCAAATGGGAGGTAGACCAATACATGTTAAATATGTTAAAGTATATATATAAAACATCATAGTATACTGTATCATATATGTATATGATACAGTATATATCATATTTGTGCAGCCAAGCGTGCTGAATCTGTAGTCAGGCCATGAATTCAAATCTGACTTCAAAGCCTTGCTAGCTATGACCCTTGGCAAGTCACTTAACTTATTTGCCTCGATGTATTATCTGAAAAATGAGGATAATAACATTTGCCTCCTTTTATCTTGTGAAGATAAAATGAGTTAATATTTATAAAGCTCTTTGCAAACTTTAAAGCACTTTGTAAATGCTCGCTATTAGTTAAACAAATCTATAGAAAGACTTATCACAGAGATAACAAAACACGTCTCTTAACAGCTCCTACACACACACACACACACACACACACACACACACACACACACACACACACTAACACACACCCTCACCTCTGAAGGTGACCTCTCCAGTTGGTGGGAAGGGCAACGGACTTGAAGTCAGAGGTTTAGTTCTTGACTCCGCTGCTAAGTAATGGTGTGACATTGGGCAAGTCAGGGTCTCTGGATCTTAATTTCCTTATCTGTAAAATCAGGGAATTGGACTAGATGGTCCTTGGGGTCTTGTTCAAGTCTAGGTCTGGGATCCTCTGAGCTTTCTCAACATGTGTCCTCCCACTTGCTTGGCTCCCATAGGCACTTCTACTAGAAATGCCTTATGAGATTACCTAGTCCATCCAACCCTTCCATTTTTACACATAAGGAAAGTTCAGTTAGTGAACTAGGCCAAACCAATAGTGAAGAGCTGAGATGGTATTTGAACCCAGGTCCTCCAATGCAACATTCAGTGCTCTTTCTATGCCTTCTTGCTGCTTCTCCTTTGCTCCTATGACCTTCCATTTTTGTGTCATGTAGCTGTTATATCTCCCCATTCTACACTCCTTCCCCTGAAATTTCAATCACCTTTTTATATACCTAAGGCAGGCATCATGCCCGTTTTCACCTTCGACTCCAACAAACAGCACAATGCCTCACTCATTTTTGGGCCTTAATCTCATTTATAAAAGAAAAGGGAAGGTCAAGACGTTCTCTAAGGTTCTCTTGCCCATTTCCAAAGTCTAGAGACATGTTATCTATAAATATGGTAGTTATAGGCAAGAAATGCTTTTAACACATGAAAAGCAAAGTGAGTAGCCACTGAATTAACAAAATAGAAATATCCAGACTATGCACAAAACTGCCTTCTCATCCCACCAATCCAAGTAAGCTATCCCTCCTTCCTCAATTTTTTCATAGTCCTTTGCTTAGTTCTCATGGGGTCCTAGGATATTGAGATGAATGTATTACCTGTTTCAACCACTTAATATTCCAGAGAAGAATATGGGCCCAGAGAAGGTATCTAGGTTAAGGTCACATGGACAATGGAAATTGAATCAATGGAAAAATCTTTTGCAAATTCTATTCTACTTTATCATCAGCATTTAACACTTTCAGTGTTAAATGTTTCAGGGATCTGACCATGGATGTTTACAACTTGTGTACCTTTGACTAAACCATTTCATGTCCCTGTGCCTCAGTTTCTCCATCTGTAAAAAGAGGGGGTTGAATTAGATAATCTCTGAGATCTCTTTACAGTTGTAGACTCTTGGTCCTATGATGGCATAATCTGAGATTGTTTTGGTGGGATGGGAATTCCTTACCCAAGCAGAATGCAATTCTTTTACACCTTAGTAACAAATATTTATTAAGTATCTACCATGTGCAGTATTCTGTATTATGAGCTGGAGATAATATAGGGGAGAAAGTTTTTATTATTATTATCATCAAAGAGTTTAAAATATACTGGGGATGAATATGACATTTCAACAGGCATATGATTATTTCATGAAAAAATAACAAAATTTAAGAGAATGAAAGGATGACTATTATAAAACCACACATCACTTGAGCCTTAAAAGAAGTGAGATTCTAAAAGGTAGAGGTGAGGAGGGAGTTTTTTTAACAGGCATAAGGAGGGCAGAATAATCCAAAAAGTTCAGCAGAGCTGAGGAAGAGCAAGTAAGACTGTTTCATTAGAACATGGTATAAGTGAAGGTGAGTGGTAAGAAGTAAACCTGAAAAGGCAGTCTGGAAACACATTATGAAGGACGTTAAATGCCGGCCTAAGGAGTTTCTATTTTTATCTTAAAGGTAATGGAAAGGAACTAATGGTTTGGGCTTTTGAAGATTTGTTTTGGCAGTTATGTAAAGGATGATTTGAAGAAAGAAGAAAACGGACAGCAGGGATATATTAATGAAGAAAAGACTTAGCTAAAAGATACCTCAAAAAGATAATATATGAACATTTTAGTCATTTCTCTCCCTTCCATCCTCAAATGCGCACATGCATGTACCCACGGGCGCACACACACACACAATTTCAAATGTTTAGACCAAATTCATCATTTCCATCAACAACATATTGACACAGTTCTTCCAACACTGACTAGTCTCATCTTCTGTCATCTTGGTCAGTTTTGATGAGTATGAGTTATTTTTTATCTGCATTTCTCTCATTTCATGTCATCAAAAAGCTCTATTTTATCTCAACTCAAAACACGTTAAAAACTTGTTACTTAATTTTATGGTGGGAGACCACAAGTCATCATTCCTCTTGTACAAAGGAAAAAACCTAAAGAAAAGGGAAGGAAGGAAGGAAGGAAGGAAGGAAGGAAGGAAGGAAGGAAGGAAGGAAGGAAGGAAGGAAGGAAGGAAGGAAGGAAGGAAGGAAGGAAGGAAGGAAGGAAGGAAGGAAGGAAGGAAGGAAGGAAGGAAGGAAGGAAGGAAGGAAGGAAGGGAGGGAGGGAGGGAGGGAGGGAGGGAGGGAGGGAGGGAGGGAGGGAGGGAGGGAGGGAGGGAGGGAGGGAGGGAGGGAGGGAGGGAGGGAGGGAGGGAGGGAGGGGAGGGAGGGAAGGAATTTATCCATTTGGGTTTCTAGGTAGCAGTGTGAATCTAAGCATATCTGAGTTCAAGTCCTGCCTCAGACAAATCCTAGATGTGATCCTGGGCAAGTTAATTAAGTGTTTATTATACTTTAATTTTTTCATCTGAATAATCTACTTCCCAGAATTTTTGTAAGCAACAAATAAGTTAAGGTTATGTATATAAAGATATGCAAATCTTAAAGCACTGTGTAAATTCTAGTTATTAATGTTATTATCCTATATGAAAAAAAAAAGTAATAGGGAAAACCCATGTCTCATAAGTTAGACCCATATTCCTGCCCAGCTTTATGCCAAGAGAGGGTGGAATCTAGGATGTCAAAGCACACCAAGGATTGGCTAACTGATACAGGACAAGAAAAAATTGTTGCAAGCAATAAGATGTCCATATAGAACTGAAAACCCTGTGGATGTTCTTGTTAAAATTTCTAGCAAAGAGAGATTCCATTAAGTTTCAAGTTTTAAAGTATAACAGGTAATATTGGGTAAACAGATCATAATTAAAATCTACAATAGGATTTGAGGGAGCATAGAGATTTAAGAAGGATCTTGGGGGGGGGGAGGGAACCAGATGATGGCTAGTGTAACCTCCTAGAAGAGGCCATGTCTGATTTTCCTAGTAGTTGCTGCTTCCTTTAATCATTTTAAATCACTTTGCATTTATATTGCCCCTCTTTCGCATTTTGTTTTTGCTGCTCAGTCATTTGGGGTTTTCTTAGCAAAGACGCAGGAGAGGTTTGCCATTTCCTTTTCCAGCTATTTTTACACATGAGGAAACATGAGGGCTAAGTAACTTGCCCAGGATCACACAGCTAGTATGTTTCTGAGGCAGGCCTGGTGCTCTATCCATTATGTTACCTAGTATTTATCTGTGTCCATTCTGCTTTGCTTCAACATTACGGAAACTGGCAGGAGACACAAGCAAGTAGCAAGGTATGACAGCGTGGGCATGAAATCAGAAAGAGCTTGTTCAACTGTTGCCCCAGACATTTCTTATGTAATTGAAGGCAAGTAATAGGATTATAGATTTTGAACTAGAAGGGGCCTTAGAATCCATTTGGGTCCCCTTGCCTCCATTTTACAGATAAGGAAACTGAGGCACAAAGACATCACCTGTAAAAGAGAAATCTATCCCACAGGTCTTTAAAACACAAAACACCGTGCCAACATTAAAGCACTGTATAAATGTGTGCCATTTTTATTACTGAAAGCCAAAATCATTTTATTTTTATCGTTATATTCACCTGTACCAATTCATATTACCTGGCACATAGTAGGTGCTTAAATATTTCTTGCATTTATTAGGAATGATGATTAAATTATTCTCCCAGGGTCACACAGCTAAGCATTGTCTAAAGTAGGATTTGAAGTCTGAATTTAGGCGTCACTTAGGGGCAACTAGGAGGCTCAGTTTATAGAATGAATGTTGGGCCTGGTATCAGACATCTTCCTGAGTTCAAATCTGGCCTCAGACTCACAAGCTGTGTCACCTTGGGCAAGTCACTTAACTCTGCCTCAGATACCTCATCTGTAAAATGAGATGAAGAAGGAAATGGCAAATGACCCCGTTATCTTTGCCAAGAAAACCCCATCTGGATCATAGAGTCAGAAATGACTGAAAAATGAACAGAAACAGTCACTTAGGAGAGTTTAGTGAATTAGAAGGGATTCCCTCCTCCCTAAATGCTGCCTCCTACTCTCCTTGCAAATCCCATGACCAATCCAGAGTTGAGTAAGATAAGAAGTGGAGATCAGGGGAAGGAAAAAAGAGACACTCCAGAGGCAGCAGGGAAGGAAGATGAGATATGGTCAATCTAGTCCATAAACAGTTGAGAAAATTTTACTGTATGGAATATGCTCTCTCAGTGGCTCTGTAAGGAATGAACAGACCTCAGGCCCAGAAATAGCTTTACATTTATTTAAAGTTGCATCGATCCGTCCTATGTTTCACCCAGTCCATCCCTATAGCCACACATCTACTCCCCAAAGTTGTGATAACTTTGACATTACTAAAATTGTTAGCATTTATATGCCACTTTGAGATATGGAAAGCACTTTACATAGTCTTATTTGATCCTCACAATAACCCTGAAAAGTGGGTGCTACTATCATCCCCATTTTACAGACAAATAAACTGAGGCACTGAGGGGTTACATGATTCCCCCAGAATCACTCAGTTAGGAAGTATCTGAATCACAATTTGAACATGAACTCAGGTCTTTCTGACTCTGGGTGCAGCACGGTCTACTGTGTCACCTATCTCCCTAGGATGACAACTGTGTCATACAACATATAACAACTCATATTTACATTGATCTTTAAGAATTAAACACTGTGTTTCAATCAGGCTGTGGCCACATTCAAACAGTTTTTAAATCTAATTAAATTCCCTGAAACATTTAAAGAGAGGGAGCCTGGTTTCCAGGCACCCAACTGTCTGTTCACATGGTTTTTACCCCAGGTTCCACTGATTATTGCATAACTTTGTCCAATCTATGTGAATTATATATCTTCATCAAGAAAAGAAGTACGTCACTGTTTGCTATCTTTCCCTGTTTTACTGGTGTAAGATTAGATTACTGAGTTCAAAAATTTTGAGCATTTTCTTTTTCCCCTTAGGGGTGACATTAAGACCAGATGTTTATGGTGAAAGAGGTCTAGAAATCTTCTACAATGTTTCTGATAATACATCTTGGAAAGATCTTACCCAGACACTTCACACGTTCCTGTCAGGTAAAGTAAAAAACAAAAACAACAACAACAAAAAAAAACAAACCCTCTTTTTTGTTTAACTCTTGACTTTCCAAGAAGGAAAATAATAAAGCAGCCAAATTTATAGCACATGTATTATTATCCCAAGTTTATAGATAAGGAAAACAGAGTTTGAAAGAACATATGTCTTGATCATTAGTCCAAAGTCTATAATTATCTGAGGAAGAACTTCAATACCCAAATCTCTAGGGTCCAGATCTGGTGTCCTTATCTCTTTAGACTCTTGACTTCACATGACCATATAACATATTAAACTATTTTCCTCCCTTGGAATTACCCTAATAATCAGAATATTTCAGGCAACTGTTGGGGGGATTTTGTTTCATTTGCTCTGCACATGCAGTCAAACAGACCTGTATTGATGTCTCAGATCTTTCAATGACTCACTTTGTGATTTGGAGCAAATCCTTCTATTCATAAAAGCGGGACCCAACCATCTTCAGGATCTCAAGAGGATAGAAGATTTGGTGAAATCCAATTCATAGTCCACTATGACTTGATTTGTCTTTAGATGGATTTGATTTTCTCTGTGATCTCACAGAGTATTTTTTTAGATTCTCGGTGCTGAGTAGGCACTTACTTATCTGCATCATTGGTGGAGGAGAAAAACTTTTTTTTTTTTTTTTTTTTTTAAAGGAAATCTCAATTGTGAAGTTCCCAGGGCAATTTCACATTGTGTGAAATTTAATGTCTCTCTACTGAAAATCCTTCCTACTCAGTGAGCTAAGACAGAAATTTCTAAGGGAAAGCAGTACATTGAGAAAATGGTGAAATCGGCAAGATGGGTCATTCCACTTTGCTGAGACTGGTGAAATTCACTGTTTGCCACATTCTTACTCTACTACAGCTTACACTCCAGCCGCACAAGAGGAAAATATAAACTGTTCATCTGAGCAGTACTTCATTCAGAAAGAATTTCATGCTCCAAACCACACCAAGTTTTCCTGCAAGTTTACAGCAGACATGCTTCAAAACTGCTCAGGTCTGACAGACCCTAATTTTGGATTTAAGGAAGGAAAACCATGTTTCATCATCAAAATGAATAGGGTAAGTATCAAGTTTCCAAAAGGCTGGTGCTAACAGTGAATATTAAGATTCAACTTCAAGTATAATTTCTTCCCTTAAAAAAGAGGTAGTTAATGGAATAATGGGAATCCTCATATCTAACCTATCCCCAAGTTAAAGCATATTCCTGTCAGGAAGATCCTCCTCCTATATTGCTTTTTCATCCTTTTGTTATGAAAGAATAAAATTAACAAATGATTATTATGTGTAAGGCACTGCGGTAAACACTGTTGGAAACTACAAAGAGAAAATTTCTCAGAATCATTTCATAAAGAAAAAAAGACATATTTAGTACTTTATAAAACCATTCCACAAAAAACTAACATAGAAAGTTCAAAAACTATGTATGTCCCTATCTTTTTTGTGAGATATAACACAGATTTAAAATCTCAACATTGTGGGGGATACAAATAAGTTTTATGAGTGATAACGTTTTACAAGAGATAGGCATATGGTAGCTATGTGATCCTTGTTTTTGTTTGCATCAGTTTCCCCAAATGTAAAATAAGCTGGAGAAGGCAGTGAGAAACCACTCCAGTATCTCTGTTAAGAAAATCCCAAATGGGGTCACAAACTGAACATGACTGAAAACAACAGAACAACAACAATAATAGACAATAAAATGTTAGCAGTAGAAGGAACTTTAGATATTTTTGGCTCAGGCCTTATAAGTCTATAAAGAAACTGAGATTGGGAAGGAGAAGTGATTTACCACTGATTATACCAGTGACATTTAAATTGTGCTTTAAAATTTATAAATCACTTTCCTCCCTTTCCTGAATTATGTATTAAGATTTTACAGCTGAGAAACTGAGGCTATACATATTTTACACAAGTGTGTAGGCTAGGATTTGAACCCAGTTTCCTAGCTCCAACTTTAACATTCCCCCCCCCTTTCAGGAATTTAAGACCTAATTAGGAATATAATGCTTATGAATAACAATTCAAAGAAGCAGGGTCTACAGAATCAAAAAAGAAAATTGCCAGCATTAACATTTTATGTTCTTTGATTATGTCAGAATATGATAAAAACTTATAAGCTAAAAGACTTGTCCATACTCATGACTTTCCAGACTCTCTCTGTTACACTATACACAAGACCTCTTGATAGAAAGATTAAATGTGTACCAGTGGGATGGGCAATACAAGTCAAAGAAAGGATAGGTCATTTCTTCCTGGGGAGATCAAGAAAGGCTTCATGTAAACTTAAAATATGAGCTGGGCCCTGCAACATAGTTGGAGTTCCAATAGATGGATTTTGCATGGATAATAAAATGGGGAGTATTTGGGGAATGAGAAAAAACAAAAATGTAGGAAAGTCTACATTATCAAGAGATAGCAAGTTGGCTGCTGTGCCCAGAGCAGTGAGAAGTGGGTATAGAGAAGGACAGTTGGGATTTTTTTCAGTTTTTAAGGAGTTGCAATACCTAAGTACACTGTCCCATGGATAGTGATTATCCAATGGAGACTGGTTTGGTAGTTTTTCATTAATTCATTATTTGGAAACAAATCATTCAACAAAAGTAAAATTAATTAATCATTATTATGGTCTTTGTAAAGCTCAGAATTTAAAAACAAAACATTATTACTCATTAAAAACCACATGTAAATAAGTTGGTGAAACTTAACAACTTCAACACAAAATTCCCAAATATGTAACTATTAAGACCTCCTCTCAAAGAGTCATTCTAGGCAATTTAGAGTTTTTCTTCCTTATAATTACAAATAAAATGACTTTTATAATTACAAATAAAATGACATTTATAACAGTATAACTTTCATACTGACATAGAAGTGTCCTATAGGATTCCTGGATGCACAATAAATTTAAAAACAAAACAAAAAACTTATTTTCTTCCCAGACCATGTATATACCCTTTGACCCAGTTATTCCATTATCAGGCCTAAACCTCAAAGAAATCAAAGGGAAAGATGTACATGTATAAAAATTCTTATAGCATCTCTTCTCTTGGCAGTCAAAAACAGGAAATTAAGGGGAAGGGCTAACTTTAAACAGTTGTGACATAATGAAATGTTACTCTGCCATAAGAAATGATGAAATGGACAATTCCAGAGAAATGTCTGACTTTTTGTGATCCCATATGGGGTTTTCTTGGTAAATGTTCTGGAATGATTTGCCATTTCCTTGTCCAACTCATTTTACAGATGGGCAAATTGAGGCAAACATGGTTAAATGACTTGTCCAGGGTCATACATACAGCTAAATAAATGTCCGAAGGCCAGATTTGAATTCAGGAAGATGAGTTTTCCTGACTTTATCTACTGTGCCCCCTAGCCACACAGAGCAAATAGAGAAATTTGGAGAATAATCCACTTAATGGTACTTCAGAGAAAAACAATTTTGAAAGATGTTAGATTAGTTAATGCAAATGTAAAACACATGTCCAAAAGGATGAAAATGAAATGCACTACTTATTCACAGAAAGGAGATAAACTTAAAGTGCAAGAGACAATGGCTAACATGAGAATTTGCTTTGTCGTATTATTCAGCTATCCATTCAGGAATTTTTACACTATTTTGTCAGTTTTTTAAAAAAATTGCTGCTCAATGGGGAACGGTATAATGAAGACAGATTATTTTTTTAAAAACATATAAAGAATTAATAAAAATAATAAACTAAGGGGAAGAAGAAGCTTATTTTTAATGTGTTTAATTGAAATGTCTTTTTCTTTCCCAGATAGTGAATTTTCTCCCTAGCAACAACAATACTGCTCCCAGGGTGGACTGTACGTTTCTAGTAAGTATGACTAAAGATTCCTATTTCAGACTTATTTCTACAATAATTAGTACCAATAGAATACTCAGCAAATAGCAGATATTTAAAATATTCTTGTTAATTGATAATAAACTTAATATAAAATGCAAGCTCAATGAGTGAAGAGTATAACTAGAGGAATAATATGATGAGACCAATGGTTACATTAATCAAAACAAGAGAGGTGATAGCTCTAGACATCACAGAAGGACAACTATGTTCACATCTGGACACCATATTTTGGAAAGATTGTCAGCAGACTGCAATACATTAAGAGAATGGCAGCCAGGGTAGTGATAAGGCTGGAATCTAAAACTAAGGTTTTATATGGGAAGGGATTACACCTAAGCAAAACAAACTTTAAAGATGTACCAAAATATTTAAAGTTACTCTTTGTGTTGGCAAAGAATTGGAAACTGAAAGAATTGGAAAGCCTATCAACTGGGGAATACCTGAACAAGTTTCAGCAAATGAATGTCATCGAATACAATTGTGCATGATGAAAGTATGGGAAAACCTGGGAAGATTCACATACAATGATATATAATGAAGTGAGCACAACAGGAGAACAATTTATATACAATATTGTAAAGACATAAAATATTGCAAGACATGATCAGTCCAATTACAACCATGTTTACACAGGACTCATGATGAAACATGCTACCCATCTCCTGATAGAAAAGTGAAGGGCATAAAAGTGTAGATAGAAACATATATCATACATATGTGTGTATGTGTGTACACAATATTTATTTGCGTATTTAAGTACACAAAAGATTATGGAATGTTTTCCTTGATTATGCATGTTTGTTACAGAGGTTTTATTTTCTCAATTAGGGGTTGGGAAGCATATTTTTGATTTAAAAATATAACAAACCTTAATAAAGGATACATTAACTTAGGAAAGGGAAGGCTTGGGGGGTGGGGAGGATATACATAGCTATTTATCAGGATGTCTTGTACAAGAGGGATTGGACATGTTTTAATTGGCTTTAGGTTGCAAAGAAAGCTTAGTAGATAGATGTCCTAGTGAGACGTACCCCAGCCTGATCTCAAACAGGTTATATAATCGTTTGCCAGGAAATGTGTCATGTTAGGTTTGGATAAGATATGTGTGATGGCTCTTTCAACTCTAAAATTTTACAATTTTAGTCATCTTTTAGAAAAAAAAAAAAAGCAGTTTTTTAATAGGGAGCTACTAGGAATTACTTTTCTTTAAAGTTTTAAATGTTTAAACTATTAGAAAATCAAATTTGTGCTAACTTCACATTCCCTGTGACTATCCTTTTGTTTACTAAAGCAATTTTTAAAAGTCTAACTATATATTGTTTCAAGGTAGGTCAGTTAAAGTGAGGGGGGGGGAGGGATCTATGAATGATGAGAGCAAAAGCTGGCTACTGTTACCTTACTTAGCAACTTAGCAAACTTAAAAATACTCAAAATACTTCTGATAAAGAATCAAGGCAGTTTTACTTCCTCTTGTTAGGATATCATAATCATTTTGTATATACTTATATATTCATGTTGGTTTTCTACTTTAGAATGCAAACACCTTGATAGCAGGCACCATTTTATTTCTGGTTAATTAACATATTGTTAACATTAATATATATTATTATATAATGCCATAACTGTGGTATCATATAATTATAACACTATTATTCATGTAATATTACTGTTAATATGCTAAGCTTAATACATTAATTGACAAATAGCGCTTAATTTGTTAGATGACTATGAAAACAGGATTTCACTGAACTCACCTTACCAATATACCACACTTAATATCAGTAAGTATATAGAATGATATTAACAGCCAATAATATATTCATATTTCATTCCAGGAAAGTCTTATCTATCAACTTCTTTAAAAATGTGGATTGTTTATTCTCAGAATAAATTTGTGTTAATAGTTTAAACATATCCAATTTGATATTGGTTGAAAATAAAATATCTCTACACAAAAAATGCCCAGTTATAGAATTTATAGATATCAGTAAATATATAAATATCTTTCAACCTTTTTTCCTCCAAATTTTAGATCCAGAACTAGACTTTGCTGGTCCTGTTAACAAAAACAAATCAGGTAGTTATTAATGAATTCTGAAAAAGATATGAAAACTATCACATCTTGGTCTTCCATGTAGCAACAAAACATACTATGTTCTCATTCCTAAATGAAGAAATCAAGCAATTTCTGTGCTTATGAACATACTTTAGTTTGTCTATACCTCAGGAAGATAAAATATAAGTTCTTTTCAAGCAATTTATTCAGGAATATAAACTTAGTACAGGACAAGTTGATTATAAGGATTAAATAATATAGTGAATCATTCCTGTAAATTATCACTTATCTGATAAACTGTACTATAAATCTGATAAATAAGCAACTTATCACAACCCAAAATAATTGGATTAAAGGTTCATTTCTTACCCTCAGGAAGAGAACCACAAAGACTTCACACCTCTAGAAGTGGACTACTACCCGTCCAATGGTACTTTTAGTCTACACTACTTCCCTTATTATGGAAAGAAAGCGCAGGTATGTTATTTAATTTATATTTTTCTATTACCCTGATAACACTGGATTTTAGAGATGCAGCTGACACAGTGGATAGAGCTTGGAGTAAGGAAGACTTCAGTCAGAATCACATCTAGGACATTTACAAGCAGTGAGGCCATAAGCAAGTCCCTGGCTTCAGGCAAGGCTATCAACTATAAACTTGTTAAGGAGTTGTGTTCACGAAGAAAATTGTTCACAGATATGACATACAGCTCTTCAATGTACTCATATGTCCTATTCGTACCGGCATTCTCCAACGAATGCTACAAAACTTTGTCACATCTTCAATTGCACCTCCATACTTAGCCTCTTATTTCACTGAAAACACTGAAGCCTCCCCAATAATAACCCTCCCCTACTTCTCAGAACTTCACAGCACTATCTATTCCTCTCCTCCTCTGACCAGAGGAGGACTAACAATAATTCCTTAACTGGGCCTTTGATCCTATACTTTCCTATCCAAGCAATAATTTCTTCCCTTTTATATATTTTCAATCTCTGGGTCCTTCCCATTGTCTACAAATATTTGGGTCATTGTAATCCTAAAAATGCCTTCCACTGGCTTTAAAAAACAAAACAAAACAAAAAAACCTCAATCTTGCATTTACATCACCTTCATTTGACTATAGTTTCTCCCTTTCTTTCACACAATAGACCATCTCAAACAGACAAAAGCAAAAAATTAAGTGATTTAGCAAAATTTATTTTACCAATAATCTGACAATGCACATAATATCCTACTTACAACCAATCCACCTACCTCTGCAAGAAGGGAGCAGGGTCCATTTTCATTTTTCATCTAAGCTTATCCTCTTCACTACCAACTATCAGACAAGTTGCCTACCCTGGATGTATTCATTACAACTCATTTCCTCTTCAAATATGGGTTTTGCACCTATTATTCATTGAAATTGCTCTTTGGGTTCTAATGAACTCTTGTTTTAATAACTACTTCCTTCTTTAGACTTAAGATCCGTATAACACTCTTGGCTCTACTAATCAGTGTCTTGTCCACTGACTCTATGCCATCTTAAAACCAATTTGCTGGGGGATTAACTTGTGTTTCTCTCCTATTTGCAGTATTCTTCCTTTGAAATCTCATTTTTTAATGGCTTTAAAAATCTTTGCATGTGACTTCTGTATCTTTATCCTCAAGACTTTACTCTGTTATTCAAGACCTTGGTCTCCAGTTGCTTACAGGATATTTCTGCTTAGATATTCATCAATTAAGCTTAGACTTCCAAAATGTACTCCTTGTACTTACTAGACTCCCAGGTTTGAATCATCGGTATTATTTGATAATATCCTCACCCTCACATTTGGTAACTAGATTACATTGATTCTACATCTGAAATATCCCTGACACCTGCCCTGTCCTTTCTCCCACTACTACGCCCCTTAAAACAGGCTTTCCTTGTCGCATATCCAGACCACTGCAATAGCCACCTCAGTTTTCATCTTGTCTCCACTTTCTTATATAGTCTTCAAAGAAACAGAAGACTTTGCTTAGTCATGAATCTTGATTTCTCAGGCAAATTTAGCTGATCCCCATTGCTAAATGAGTCAAACTTATTTGTGTCCCCAGTCTAGTACTTCTTTACTTTTTTACCTTTATTTCACATTGCCCACTATTTTATGTTCTAGCCATGCTGCACTACTCTTTAACAAAACCAAACCACTCTGGTACCCAAATACCCTGCATTACATAGGTATCTCTGTGCCACTTCTAATTATTCTAAAATGTTCTTCTCTTTTTATCAAATTTCCATTTGTTCTCGAGAGCCCAAGTCAAATAAGTCCTCTATAAATAAAATATCCCACATCACCATACCCTTTTCCCACTTTTTAAATATATTTTCCAGGCTAAATTGTAAGCTCTTCAAAGACAGGGATTTTCTTACCTGATATGCTTATGTAATGTACCATCTTTTATTATATACATCATTATCTCCAGATAGATTAGAACATCATCACAGTGCAGGAATCTTATATCTCTTCACAAGCAGATAATTGGTGGTTAATAAATATTTGAGGAACTGAATTATTAACTACTGGTGTAGATTCTTGTCAGGTTAAAAAAAAATTATATATATATACTTGAAAAACAAAAGGCATTATTCTATCTAACCTTTATCAAGGAAACCAATGCTTCTCTATCAATCCTTATATAACTTCTAAATCATTCCTTTCCTTGATCTATTATTTTTCTTTTCATAAAAAGGGGATAACAAACTTTTAGAATTCAGCTGGCCACTTTCTAAATCTTGCTTTAAGTATATTTATCTCACATGAACTATGTACTTAATGAATGTTGCTAAAATAACTCTGAGAAGGGTTAGATGTGCAAAGCATGGTCTCTCATAATGGCATTCAGTTTTGTGGAGGAACATGACATGATTCTCCTGAACAGGGATTGTTTGCAACACCAACCCCACTAAAATAATTCACTTTCTTTACATTTATTACTTAAGCAAATAAAAACAACAACTACTTCAGGAAACCTAAAATTAATTTTTTATCTTGTGCTTCCCTTCTAGCCCCACTATAGCAATCCACTAGTAGCAGCCAAATTCCTCAACATTCCCAAGAATAAAGAAGTTATCATAGTGTGTAAAATCATTGCAGAGAATGTAAGTTTCGACAATCCCCATGACCCCTATGAAGGAAAAGTGGAGTTCAAACTTAAAATTCAGAAGTGAAACAAGCACTTTTTTTTACTTCAGATGAAGACTTTCAAGAAGGCTGGTCGACATTCAGAAAATTGTGAACCGTTGATGGTTTTGTACTGATTTGCTTCCATCCCAAATGAAAATTGGCTATAATTTTTTTCTCTCAATGTCAATTTATAAGAGGCACATGGATGAAAACCACTAGGTATTTTCTATGACACCCAGATCTCCCCAGCTCCATTAGCTAGGTTTCATGGTCACAGTAAAGATTTGTTCATGTATTATAGCAACCCTTATTCAGAAATCTTTATCTTTGTAGTCACTTTCCTTAGTATAATTCTATGTATTTTCTACTGTTAACGATTAACAGATTAATGTAAAAGCTATTAAGCATGTGTCATAAAATGAAACATTCTGAATTCTTGCTTTTAGTAATGAGATGAAATATTAAGTGATAAATCTGGATTATTCTTAAAGTAAATAAGAATACATTTTTCTTTAACTGGACATTTATCTATAAATTTTATGTGTATCATTTTATGGGTTTAAAAAAAGATTTTTGGAGAATTACAAAACATAAATATTAACCATTAAAAATTCCTCATATAGCTTTGTACACAGACATGCAGAGTTCAAAAACAAGTGACTGACTAATTAAATACTACATGGTTTGGCTTCGGTAGGACCTTTTCCCCCTACTTTAAAGTATTAAAAAAGTGACTCCCAGACCCCAAATAATTAATCCATAACAGCAAATTTCAAAACCAAACACTTCCAAAATCCACCATAACATTGATGGTGGCTCTTCTTCCTCTATTCCTGGTTGTAACTGTCCACACCTCCATTGGCTGTCTCTTTAAGTTGCTGAAGATAAAGACAAACCCTGTGGTAATGTTTCTACTATTTAAGGACTGGTCTTTGGATCAAGGGGTTTATATATATATATATATATATATATATATATATAATTCGGTAAAAAAAATGCAGTGCTTAAACATGACTGACAACAATTTCATAAGATTACAGCTTTGGAGTTATAAGAATCCTTAGATATCACTGAGCTCCTCATTTTACAAATAAAGTCAGGATATGAATTCAAGTCCTCTGGAACAGAGGTATTAAACATGTGGCCAACATCAGTCAAATGTACTGTCAATCAGATTAAAATGTAACTGGAAAAAAATAACTAGAAATACACTAAATCATGGAAACAACACATTTGCAAATTAAGCCAACAGACAGCCTGAAAAGGCCTTATTTCGATTTAATTTTAACATCACTGTCCTAAAGGTCTCCAAGTCCAATGAGCTTTCTATTACATTCTACTGCCTCTTACTTCTAGATTCCTTTTGGTATTAGTAGGTATTTCCTTAAAATAGGCTGAAATGTCTCAGTATAACTTGTATCCATTTATTCTTGGAGTTCTCTTGGATCAAGCATAATTTATTATATTTCCCAGAAGTTAGCCCTTCTAGAACTAGAAAACAGCCATTGTGTCCACAGATGCCCACTGTTACCACCACAAGATGTTTCTTCTTTAAGCAAAGTCCATAAAAAGCAAAGGTATAATTGCCACAGTTTGGTGGATGCACAGAATGATTAAGCCACTAGGCCAAGGTCACAGAAGAATTAAAATTCTGAGTTAAGATTTTTTTGACCAGTCCATATAGTCTCTTTCAGGAAATATTACCACTATCTTGACTTATTATCAGGTACTTAGGGAAGATCTAGAGAAACAATAATCAGAAACAAACAACTAATCAGGAATCAATCTCATATGAAGAGACACAATAATTGAACTCCACGTTCTTTTGAGAGTAACCCTTACCAATCTTCCATGACATGAAAACTAGTCCCAAATATTTAGCTTTAATATTGTTGACCTGTAAACCATTTAACTAAGTATGTGAGTTTTCATTCATTGATAAAAAATAATGCAAGAATAAAAATAGTATATCTAAATCAAATCCACAGTCCAACTTTACAAATCACTCTGAAAGTACAGTCTATCCCTAAAACTTAAGAGCTATATATAGTTGCAAATACCCAATGACTAAAGGTCCTAACTTCAATGTAGGAGACTCTTTTGATTGTAGATAAACAATCCACAAAGATGCAAGATGAGAATTTCCACAGTGCCCTTTTGTATTCTCCATTACTACCATCAAGATAATGCTCAAGAGATACAGAATTCAACCTAACTGATATCTGGATTGTGAATGATAGACAGTGTGTATGCAAACTTTTATAGTTCAAAGTCAAACAAATATTCTAAAATTATCTATTTTTAATTTTCTACTCCACTTTTCCCTTCGAATAGCATAAATAGTAAAGAACTGGTAGATACATTAGCCACAAAAATTATGTTTTCTAACCAATCTCTAAAGTGTAAAGCACAAGGTGTCACTGATATTTACTTGTTATAGAGAATACTTTTTTGAATTCCATTATGTTAGAGAATACTTTCTTGATTCCGTTATTGGATACAAAGATGTGGTTTAAAAAATATGAGAGCCTCTTTGATGACAGAAGGACTGCATAAGTAGTTAAGTCTCAATTATGTATATAGCAAGAAGGGAGGGGAATAGAATAGTGTAAATAAACACATATAAAATTCATTAGATTAATTTTTTCCAACTTCTTTACCCATTGTACTGGAGTTAACTAATTAAATTACTAATTTTATTTTCATTTTTCCCTGTTCATTTTTTAAGTAAGTTTATATGTAGACTTGTCAAAAGACATATAAACAGAAGATAGAAGTGTTATATATGAGATTTATCTTGAATGACCTAAAGTTGACTATATTTATTTACATGGGTAATTTTTGAGACTTTTTTTTCTGAATTTCATTAATCTATTTCATTATTTCTAAGTCACTATTACTATGAGGATGGGTTGAAAACCTGTCCCAATTATTAGGGCACTGTAAAAGTTACTGTCTACCAGAAAATAAAGTCATTTTTTATGTTATATATACTATTATTTATCTTAATTCAGACTTCTACAAATTAGCAAGGAGGTTCTTCTGGCCCTATCACCTCCATACAGGTGAGTACTATAGCCAGGTATAATCAATATGGGAGGCCAAGAAACAAAACCTTCACAAATGCAAAATCAGGCAATGCTGGGACTTAAGGGAGTCACAAAAATTTATCACCAGGTTATATAATTTAGGTCCTGGCAATAAAATTCCACTCAATTTTTAAAGCAAAGCCAGACCAAAAAGAATCTAGACAGAATAATCCTGAATTAGAAAAACACAGAGCTTGTTTAAAATGCCCATGCGCGTTTTATTAACAAAAACTAACAGTGCCAAGTTAAACAAGTCAAACAATTAAAGTCTCTTTAAATTCCATAAAATATTACAGAAAAGTTTATTTGTGTTTCAATAAAAAGACTATTGTCTTTGAACAGGCAGCTGACAGCATTTCTGCAGTTAATTTTGCTTTGTGAATAAATTTAAAAAGAGACTACACCGCCTGCCTGAAATGCCTTTTTTAATAAAAAAATGAACTATTAAAAATGATTGACAAATTTTGAGTTAAAAAACTGTTAAAACATTTTCTATATTTAATTTCAACTTTATAATAGATTACAGGAAGATGCTTACGAAACAAATACAAACATTTGTTTCTGTACATGTCTTTAAATGATAGACTTATAAGTATGTAAACAACTATATAATAAAAAGTTTCCAAAGTCTGCCTGTAAGAAATCAGGCAAATTTTACATAAGCAATAAATCATTCCAAACCTTCAAGATATTTTATATAGCTGCACCAGCATGGCAGTAAACTTTTGCCAAACAAAAACTTTTTTTTTTAAACCTTTTAATCCATACATACCAACATAGAGAGGAAAATTATATAAACTTGATGGAATTACAACAGTAAATATAATTTAAGGGAAATAAATTCATAACATTTATGGAGCTTAATGTTTAAAAAAGTAAATTTTTTTTTGTTTGGTTCTTTGGACATTGCATGATTTAGCAAAATAAAAACGTATCATCTTGCTATCCATCAACTAGTGGCACCACTCAAAACACTCTTCAAATAAATGGCCATTCAGTGAACCATTTTCCACAAAAGGATAGCCTTTTATTTTCATTGATGTGGATGAAGTACAATTTCTTCAACAAATTCAGCAAGAATTGTTATGGGGCAAAATGGACATTCTTTTCAAGTAAAAAATATTAGAAAACAAAACACAAAATCCTACCGAGTAAATAAAGGATCTGCATTAGCACACTGGTATCAAAACACACATTCACACCACATTTTAAAAATCCTACGAAAAACAATCCTTGCTTGCTTATCTGAGCCGCGCTCTCTAAATTCAACAGCTTACCAATATTTCCTTAGGGGTAGGATCAAAAATAAAAATAAAAATCCACATTTTTTTTTTTTAAAAAAGTTCTCTTCCCTAGAACAATTTATTCCTGAAGCTGAATTTGAAGGGAGGGAAACGTCTACAGGCCAAGAAATCAGTCTTCGTCGTCATTTTCATTAAAGTCATCATCATCATCATCATCTTCCCCAACATAAGATACTGGAGTTTCAACTCTGGAGCCACTGTACTGAGAGCCATTGGAACTTGTTGCCAACATTCCATCTGTACCATTGGTAAAATCACTAGAGGGTAAAAAATAACATCTGTCATTGTAGTTCTCAAGATGAATTTTTTTTTTTTTAAACCCACTAAATCATGGCTTAAGAAGAGCAGGAGCAGTATGTTTATTGTGAACATAGAAATGTAAACACAGATCAATTGCCATTGACATAGAACCTGTTCACCCTCCCCCCTCCTGGAACTTTTACTTATGACATATTTGTCCTTACAGCATTCCTTTGAAGGTTAGGAAATAAGAACTTTAAAGATCTGTGATTTATTCAAGGTTACATAGTAATCACAATAGCAATGGCATCTAAATGACACCTTCTAACAAACAGCACAAATAATGGGTCAATTTGTGTAATAGGTTAAGAAAAAAAAAACACCAATATTTGCTAGGAATCAACATATCTGATAATTTGATATTCAAGAATAACCTACATATTAAGTAACTTATTCAAGGTGACTAGAAAGTGGCTGAGAAAGTGGAGTCCCTGATTCCAATTCTAGCACTCTAATTACGATCCCACTTAACTTCTCAAGATGTATGCAATGACAAGGCTAAAATAGGAGATACTATTCTACATTTGCTTGACAACTACACACTTTCCTATCAATAGGACCTCCCCAGATGGGAGTGTTTCAGGAGCATTTCTGAGATTCCAATGTACTTTGTTCAGACTGAAACCAAGAACATGTCCCAGAGCAAGAAGATCCATGGACCTAACTTGGCCAAGAAACTGTGAGTTGTTATGCCCAAAGCAGATAACCATTTATACTGAGACAAGTTTGATATCCTCCACTCATTTGGGAAAGTTACCCAGGATGTCTGTGAACTAAATAACACTATCAATTAGCATTTTTAAAAAATCAAACAAACCCAGAAACTTTAATAAGTGCAAGCATTTGGTAGGCCCCCAAAATACAAGTATATGACACTTTGCACATACTGCAGAAGATGCTAAATGCTTAATAAATTTTAATTGGTAATGATGATAATTATAAGCAGCAAAGTCAAGCATTCAAAGCAGGCTCTTTTGACTTCCATTGTGTTTCTTTTTCTATAAAACCACTGCTCTAACCATAACACAAGAACAAATATGGATGTTAAAATGACATCGCTAAAGCTTTCTTGTTTATGGTGATGATTCCATAGTATCACTAGGTAGGTAACTTCTCTAATTGCAAATTGCAACCTACTTACAGCTTGTCATTCAGATTCTTATCCATGTGCTTATATAAATCCTTTATTGGGGATTTATCTGATACAATGGAGAACTTCTAGTCTCTTAGGATTTGGGGGGTACCATTGCAGGTGTTGAAGTGTTCATTTCTCATTCCTACATTCCTAATCTCCAATAATTTGTTGATGGTTTTGAAGCTGCTTCTTGCATACAAGTTATAGTTAGCAACATGAGAAAATATAGTGAGATGTGCTTTCTCCCACACCCTTTCAGTCAACTAAAATGTCAATTTACTAGCTCATAGTGCTCCATGACTGAAAGTCATATTCATGAAGAGAATAATGGTGTTAAAAAAATGTTTTTGTGTATCATGGAGATGGTTGGGAATGTTGAAAACAATGCATTATTGTCCCAAGTATAATACACTCTGTCTGCTTTTATTCAATTCTTCACATAAGTCATGTGCAATTCCCATTAAGACATGTATTCAGAAAACTCACTGGGCTTCCACCTAAGTGCATGCCATACGTTGAGCAATAGATTTTCTTTGTCCATTTATTTTTGTTTTTCCATTTTACTTTTTTTTTCTTCCCCCTTGTAGATCAGTATGTCAAAACATTTTAATTGACTATGGTTGAAAAGGCCTCAGTAAGATTCTGGAAGCACTATATACATAGGATATCTGAAAAAGACATGGAGGATCTAACCCTTCTTTCATGATATAATTTCCTTGATCCTGATAGTTACAGCAGATTAACAGTCACATAGCCTTAAAGATTTGGCAAAGCACCTGACACACATCCCTGTCCTCTTTAACTCTCACAATAATCCAGTTAGGTGATATTATTTTCAACCTCATTTTATGAATGAAGAAAACTTGAATGAAGCTGAGTGACTTGCTCATGGTTTGATTGATGAACTATATCATTTTATATGCATAAAGGAAACCTTGTTTTAGTTTTATAGGCTACATTTCAAGTAAGCAAGTTAAAGGATTTCTTTTAATCATCAAATGTTCTTTATATTTTTTAGGCAATTATGCGACTCCAGAGATATAAAAATTATTAGATTAGTGATGATGATATTAAAGAAAACTATAAAAGTATGCATGCTCTTTTTGTGAGAGTTCCTCAAAAATATCTTCAGTTTATGTATAGGTCATGGAGATATGTGTTAAGTACTTGATTATTTTCTTAGCTGTTTTTTCTTCCTCTAACTGGATGTTTTCTCTCTTCTTTTCATTTTTCCCCTCTCCTTGGAATAGTCTGAAAGTTGATGCTCAAAATCCTTCAAAACTTTGTCACTGCCAAAAACAGATTTCTTCTTTTTATGGTCAAGCTGCTCTAATTTCAAATGTCTTACTGATTCCATTGAAAATGATGAAAAAAGATTATGTCAAGGATGGCAAATCCATTCAATTTTGTGTCATTATGCTTTACATTTTCAATTTTATCAAGTTTGATTTGCTAAGTTGGATTTCATAAAAAATTCTGTTTTATTATCTATTGTTTTGAAATGTGGTAACTCTACCTTCAGTAATCCGCACCCAATGTGTTTTGTAAATGCTCTTATACTCAAAATTAGTGTTATTTATGGCTTCATGTTTGTCTGCTTAGCCAGGAAAGCAAATACATACTACAGTGGTCTTTGGGACTATTTTGATCTTGTTGGGGCAATTGTTCTACAGAAATTAGGCACTGCAAAGAAATGGTGACAATTAAATGCTATTACTTCCCCCACACACACACTTCACAGAGTCCACATATTTAAATTTGTTGGGCTTTTAAAGACTTTTTTTTTTCTAACAAGATTTATCTCATGTAAATGTAAAGATCATACCAGATTCCTTGACATATATTATCAAAGAAGCCATAAAACAAAAGTGTACTTAATAAAGGTGTTCACCACTATCATGAATTATGTGTGCTACACAGAATCCAAACAGAACACAGATTTTTCCTATAGAGAAATCCACTTGATATTCCTATAGTGGACATTTTTGTGCTAGATACATACAGCAAGCACTGAAATCTTCTCAATGAGATCCACAACCAACCAAAATAGTTCAGTCTAACAATCACAAAGAAAAATCAAGATGGTTGAAGAATGACCACTGTCTAGATTGTGAGTTAAAGCTGAATAGGTAGTCCATTAAACTGATGTATCAATAATATTCTTCAGCAAGGAGTTAGGTGGACAATGAGCTCGGATTCAGAATCAAATGGAAAAAAAGAAAGGAGGTTAGATTGCATTTGTGAAATTGTACAAGGCTTGTGGGATGCCAAGCTTTTTTCCTGGTGCAAAGATCTATCTTTTAAATACAAATATTTTTTAAAATAATGATGGATGTATGGAACATCCATCTCCAAAGAATTAGATACATATGAATGAAATGAAAGAAAATCACTCATTCCTGTGATTCCAGGAATCATTCCAGTGTGCAAATCCCCCAGAATACAAATAGAAAAGCAAGATAGTCCCTGCTCTCAAGAAACATATTTTATTGAGATCATATACATATATATATATATATATATACTAGGAAGTTTTAGCTGCAGATCAGAGGAACAGGTTAGGTACGGTGGCAAAGCAGAGATAGTGGGACAATTTCTTTAATGTCATTTTCATGGTAAAAATGACATTTCTTATGATGAACTGAACCAGCCATAGACTTTGATGGTAAAAACTTCGTTGCTGAGTCTTCAGTAGCTATACTCTTGATAAGGCAAGGCCACTGTATAAGTAGTCACTAGTTCATATCTCCACAAGGATTGATTTCCTGGATCATGGGCTAGAATGTAGGGCCTATGGTCTGGGAGGCATGCAGGAAAATGGATGGGGAGGGCCATTGCCATTCTGGGGGCTCTTGGGCTCAATGTCCTGGTTTGCCCCCATAGGGGATTGTCTGAGAAAAGGCAGTAGCAAAAATCGGAAATGCCTAGCATATGCTGCTTCTTATGATTTTTCTTTGTGACATTATTTAGAACCTCTCATGTTCCATGCATTACTGCTAGCAGTATTAAAAAGATGAGGCTTTGCTTTGGGGCAATTACAAGAACTCTGTAATTATTTACAAATAATCCAGTCTAATTTCCTCCCTTTATTCTAAGAAGGGCTTAACATACACATCTGTAAGATCTGCCACATATATACATAACTTTCTAAAGAGTTCATTACAAATTTTAATCTGGCCAATGGACATTCTTCACCCATAGATTTTTCCTGCAGGTACAGTCAACCCAAATTCTTCTCAATAATTACAGATTTTTTTCTAGGAGGCAATATTCTAGAGTTTGATGTAATCAACGCAATGCCAACCATCATTCCACTTCAGCTTCTACTTTGTGCAAGTTCTCATCTATCAGCTCTCATCTATCACCTTAAAGTTTCCTATTTTATGCTTCAATTGATATCACCAAGGGAACTACTTTTATTATATTTTTCAGGGAATCTGGAATGGTTTTAATAAACAGATAGTAGATATGTCAAAGAAGGGCCCATATAATGGTATTTTATTATAACAAAATCAAACCCAAGAGTGTACTGAGTGCCTACTGTGTGCCAGGCACTAAAATGTTTTTTGGGAGGGGAAAAAGGAGGGATGGGCGGAAAAGACAACCAAAAGTATAATTAATAACAAACATACAGTCTTATATTCTCTATGTTTTTTGGGAGGGGAAAAAGGAGGGATGGGCAGAAAAGACAACCAAAAGTATAATTAATAACAAACAGTCTTATATTCTCTACATTTTTGAGTCAATTGTAAAATGGTCCCACCACTGAGTATCTTATTCCCTGATCTCATTGATTCAAGGAAGGAGATTTTTTTTTTTTTTTGAGGCTGGGGCTAAGTGACTTGCCCAGCTAGGAAGTATTAAGTGTCTTGAGACCACATTTGAACTGGGGTCCTCCTGAATTCAGGGCTGGTGCTCTATCCACTGCGCCACCTAGCTGCCCCTGGTCCCACAACTGAATGGTTAACTATGAAAGCCCACTTGCTGCCAATTAAAACCTCTATTGAGATGTTCTTAAGTCATGTTAGATGACTATCACAAAGATGTATATAAATGAATTACCATATAACTCAGTTTTTGACATTCTGGTCTCATTGACATTTTTTATAGCTAATTTATAAGTTAAATATCTATGTAAAATTATTATACTCAGTATTTATTCATTTCTATTTTATATATCTTAGTAATTTTTGATTACCAGAATTCAGTTGCTTCAATTTCATAGTATTTTTTTTTTCTCATTATTATTTCTTCTTCTTGGATTTTACTTACTCCAAGTTTAATTTTCACAAGTCAATGGTCTAGATCTTCAGGGGCATGGATAACTTCAACATCAAAAACAGGTATGAAACTTCCAGGTTGTCTTTTATTTCCTCTTGAGGCAACTGAGGTTAAATGACTTGTCCAGGGCCATATAGCTAGAAAGCATTAAGTATCTAAGGGTGGATTTGAACTCAGGTCCTCCTGACTACAAGGCCACACTCTACCCACTGCACCATCTAGCTTCCTACGTCTTTAGTGTTTCTCATTCCTTCTTACTGAATTATGCTTCTCCATGCATTTTTTTGCATCCTCACCTTTCTTACTTTTACACTGAAATCAGAGAATATGTTGATTTAATTAGGCGGTCTCTTCTCCATTCTTAACAAATCTGAGTTTTGTGTGTGTGTGTGTGTGTGTGTGTGTGTGTGTGTGTGTGTGTGTGTGTGTGTGTGTGTGTGTGTGTGTATGTAAATATAAGTTGTAATTACTTCTGTGGTAATCTTATTTGGCAAATATTTAAGAGTGTAATTCGTGATACTACTTCCTTTGTATGATCAAGACCATTTCTTCAACTCCTTTTTGTAGGCAGATGCCCTTTTTTCTTCTGTTTTCACATGAAGTGAGAATTATCTTCCCGCAAATTCTTCTCAGATGCATTTGTCATGGTGTGGAGATAACCCCAATTTCTTGAAAGCAATATATGTAAAGTATAAGGCTTGGCAAGCTCTCTCACGATAAAATATTTCTAGTATAGACCAAGTAATAGATAGTCCAAGGATCAGTTAAGTAGAAAATAGCAAATCACCATTTTTAACTACTTTGGTGATGAATTTTTTGGCCATGGTAACCCATAAAATGCTACATAAATGTGAATAACTATTATCACAACAAATAAAGTTCTAAATTCATTAAGAGACCAGCCTGATAGAACACAACTTAAAGGAAATTTTTTAGGAAAAGAAAGTAATATAAGCAATATAAGGCAAGTTTTATAATATGATAACCATACTATTATCTAATTGGATATCTAATTTGTTGATATACCACAGCTGGATAAATTACTCATGTCTAACCAGTATGTCAATTTTGCATTTAAAAGTACCCAAACATATTGAAAATTTAAAAAAAAAATCAGTGTTTTTAAAAGTTATGTTCTTTCGTATTAATTTTATAAACTGGTTTCACCTGGCAGAAAACCTTGTGCCACTTGAAGTTGAACCTGATGATGATGTGACATATACACTGCTGATTGATCCCTGAGCCATTTCTGAAAAACAGAAAGAAAATAAGTCACTCAATAATTTAAAGAAAAAAAATCAAACAGACAAGAAATGTGCAAAGGCAAAGGAAACAGGTAATTCATACACACACCAAAAAAAAAAAAAAAAAAGAAAAGAAAAAGAAAAGGCTAAGATGTGGAAGCTTAATGAGAAACTTCACAGATGTAAGGAATTATATGAATGATGATCAACAATTGTTCCCAATATCCCTTGAGAAGAGAAGAAAGTTGGTTTAAAATAACCACACTGCAGTAAGAAGGATATAAATAAGCCAGAAAGTCAAAATAAGCCAGGAAGTCAAAGAGAAAGGAGCAATGAAGGTATTTGACTTTTTTGAAAATATATTTTGCTTTCTCTAAGATAATGTGGTTAACTTCTGTTCAATGGTAAGCAATAAACTAATTCTCATATTCTTTGCCAGTTGATGCCTTTAAAAAAATGTTTTATTGATAAGTAAGGAATTATATGAATGATGATCAACAATTGTTCCCAATATCCCTTGAGAAGAGAAGAAAGTTGGTTTAAAATAACCACACTGCAGTAAGAAGGATATAAATAAGCCAGAAAGTCAAAATAAGCCAGGAAGTCAAAGAGAAAGGAGCAATGAAGGTATTTGACTTTTTTGAAAATATATTTTGCTTTCTCTAAGATAATGTGGTTAACTTCTGTTCAATGGTAAGCAATAAACTAATTCTCATATTCTTTGCCAGTTGATGCCTTTAAAAAAATGTTTTATTGATAAGTTTGCTTCCATAACAGTCATTTCCCACTCTTTTCTATAAACTAAAACCTCCCAAATGAAAACAAAAAAACAACAACAACAACAACAACAAAAAACCAATGAATTAAAAACATTCTATATGAAAACCCTGTATATTCTATTAGTCTATTATATTCTGACAGGCCCTGATTTCTCTGCCATGAGAAAAGAAGTATATTTCATTATCTCTCTTCTTTGGGACCTTTCACTAATTTGAATTCAACTTCTCTCAAGTGATCTGTTCATTTATACTCCCACAGTCAGTGTATACTTTTTTTCGTTCTGCTGTTTTATCCAATACAGGTTTGTTAAACCTCTCCACCTTTCTTTTAATTCCTCATATTAATTTATGCATAAAATATTTCATTATATTAATTTACCATAATATTTTCAGCAATTCCCCTGTGAGGAGTACTCATTGGTGTTTACAGGTGTTTGCTACCATAAATGTTGCTATTTAGGGATACTCTGGTATTTGCCAAATATTTACTTGAGCATTATTTTTGTTTTTGATCTTCTTGGGGCATATGCCATTACTCAGTGGGACATTTAGATACTTTATTAACAAATTAAGAATGAGAAAAGCTAGCTCATTTCACAAATGTGCAAGAGCTGCAAAAGCCTCTCCAATAATATTCTCTTCTTTGCCCATTTACTTAGTGGAAGACAAAGACTCAAACTTTTAAACTTTATTATTATAACTAATAATTTGGAACAATTTCTTTTTATTAAAGCTTTTTATTTTCAAAATATATGCATAATTTTTAACATTCACCCTTGCAAAACCTTGTGCTCTCAAATTTTTTCCCTCCCTTCTCCCCAACCCCTCCCCTAGAGAGCAAGTTAGTCCTATGTTAGGATTACTAAGTGAGAACTGAGGTTGTCTGGACAGTGACAAGGTGAGAATTCAGGTTTTCTGGACAATTACAAGGTGAGAACTCAGGTTGACTTGATAGAGGGGGCAAGCTCATTGGCTGGGGTGGTTCTTCCCAGAAGCCCTTGCATTATCCCCGCCCATTCTCTGGGAGGATAAAAAGAGACAGCAATGGGCGCAGAGAGGAGATCGGCCTGAAGAAGGATAAGAGTTGGAGGAGATTCAGAGCCAGGATTCAAGAGGAAGACTCTGAATTGCATCAGGCTTGACGGGGCTCTCTGCAGGAAGGGAAGTCACTTCTTTGGACAAGAGTTAACAGCAACTGCCTGGAGACAACGGTTCACTACAGGAAGAAGAATCTGTCGGAGAGATTTGAGTAGAAGACACAGCAGATCTCTTCCCAGAGAGCGATCCAGCAGCTTCTGGAGACGACAGCTCGTTACAATTGGCGCCCAACGTGGGGCAAGGACTTTTGCTTATCCTGACAAGAGGAGCTAGACCAGACCTTCGCAATTTGGCGCCTGAACAGGGACACAAGCAATAAAAACAGACAATGGACCTGCATATACGTCCAAACATTTTACACACTTTTGTGCACAGTATAAGATTTTACATACCACGGGCATACCCTTTAATCCTCAAGGGCAGGCAATAGTAGAGAGAAGAAACAGAGATATTAAGACACTCCTCCAAAAACAAAAGAAAGGGGGAGCCACAGGTAGCCCTAGGGAACTTCTAAATTTAGTTCTCTATACCATTAATTTTCTAATTTTTGACAAAGATGCACTGGCTCCAGCAGACAGGTTTTATAACCCACCAGAAGGGCAGTGTCCAGTGAGAGCATCTCCACTGTCCTTAGATAATCGCCAGGTGATGTGGAGAGATCCAGAAAGTGGTGAATGGAAGGGACCAGATAGGTTAACTGCCTGGGGGAGAGGGTTTGCTTGTATTTCTTCAGCAGGAGAAGGAATCAGATGGGTGCCAACGAGTCATATTCGCCTTGTCCATCAGAGAGAGACAGAAAAAGAGAAAGACCTCAAAATAAAGGAGAAGATCTAAGAAACATCTGACACTGAAAGAGCATGGATAATAAGAAGACTGTTAAAGAACTTTAAAACCAGCAGGAATCATTGGACTTCCTCACACAAGATGAGACTAATGGACAATGGACTTATGGACATTTATAAATTTTCAATTTATGATTATGTTATATGCTTCTAGCATGTGTTATGTTACTATGTTACTATATGCTTATGTAATTTATGTAATTATCTGTAATACTTCCCATATTGATGGATTTATGTTTCAAGGTCATGACTGTCCTATGTTCTAAATCAAAAGAAAGGGGGAGATGTTAGGATTACTAAGTGAGAACTGAGGTTGTCTGGACAGTGACAAGGTGAGAATTCAGGTTTTCTGGACAATTACAAGGTGAGAACTCAGGTTGACTTGATAGAGGGGGCAAGCTCATTGGCTGGGGTGGTTCTTCCCAGAAGCCCTTGCATTATCCCCGCCCATTCTCTGGGAGGATAAAAAGAGACAGCAATGGGCGCAGAGAGGAGATCGGCCTGAAGAAGGATAAGAGTTGGAGGAGATTCAGAGCCAGGATTCAAGAGGAAGACTCTGAATTGCATCAGGCTTGACGGGGCTCTCTGCAGGAAGGGAAGTCACTTCTTTGGACAAGAGTTAACAGCAACTGCCTGGAGACAACGGTTCACTACAGGAAGAAGAATCTGTCGGAGAGATTTGAGTAGAAGACACAGCAGATCTCTTCCCAGAGAGCGATCCAGCAGCTTCTGGAGACGACAGCTCGTTACAGTCCTATATGTTAAATATATGTAATTCTTCTATACTTATTTCCACAATTCTCATGGTGCACAAGAAAAATCAGATCAAAAAGGAAAAAAAAAATGAGAAAGAAAACAAAATACAAGGAAGCAACAACAAAAAAGTGAAAATACTATGTTGTAGTCCACACTCGGTTCCCATAGTACTGCAGATGGCTCTCTTCATCACTGAACAATTGGAATTGGTTTGATCATCTCATTGTTGGAGACAGCCACATCCATCAGAATTGATCATCATATAATCTTATTGTTGCCGTGTATAATTTCATTTCACTTAACATCAGTTCATGTTAAGTCTCTCCAAGTTTCTCTAATCATCCTGCTGATTGTTTCTTACAATAATATTCCATAACATTCATATACCATAACTTATTGAGCCATTCCCCAAACAAAGGGCATCCATTCCGTTTCCAGTTTCTTGCCATTACAAAAAGGGATGCTTACAAACATTTTTGCACATGTGGTTGCTTTCCCCTTCTTTATGATCTCTTTGGGATACAAGCCCAGGAAAGCCACTTTAGAAATGTGGAATATATTTTTAAATGGTCATGTAAAGTCTGCAATTCTTTTGCCAACTATTCAAATAATATGATCATTAATTGGGGAATGCCACTTGTACAATTTCCTGTATATGTGGAGTATCAGATTTGAATCAATGGTATCTGAAGCAAATGTTTTGCTCACTCTATTATCTTTCTTCTAATTACACTGGAACAGTTCTTTTTGCTAATGCTTTTTAATTTCATACTCATGATTATCACATATGTATAAATCCTTTCTTCCCTCTATCCCCTGCTTCATTCCTTCCTAACCTTTATTTATTTCCTCCTTTCTTGCTAATCATATGAAATAATATATATATATATATATATACTTTTTTTTAGATCATACCATATTTTTTTTTGCTTATCTGTTATATCTCTGTTCTACTGATCCATTTATGTTTTTCTTTCTTTTTTTTTTTTTCTTAAACAAATAGATTTGATTATTACTATTTTATAACATCAAAGGTTATGGGTGGCAACACAATACTCATTTCATTTGTGCCTTTTCTTGTTATTTTCCTTAAGATTCCAGAACTGTGTTTTATCAAATGAATTTTATCATTTTTTTGGTCTAGTTCCAAGAAAATAACTCCTTGATAATCTAAGTGGTAAAGCAATAAATCTGCAAATTAATTGAGGAAATTGTCATTCTTATGATTACATAGCCCAAGCATGGGCAATGAATCTATTTTCATTTATGTAAGTCTCTCATTATTTCTGAAGCATTTAGAACATACGGGGAACTTCAGAAGCTAACTAATCCATTTTCCTCATTTTACAAATGAAGAAAATGACAGGCCTGAGGAAGTTAGGTAGTTTTTCAAGTTTCATAAGTAAGAAGCAAAATCCGAACCTAAGTCTCCTGACATTAAAACCGGTTTCCATTATATAATACTGTTTTAATTATGTAAATCTTATGTGACTCTTGATAGATTAACACCTACATATTTAGTGTATTTTACATTTATTTTCAGTGAAATTTCTCATCATCATTTCTTCCTACTTTTTGTTAGCATTGTATGTAAAAATGCTGATGATTATTATGGATTTATTTTCTGTTTACTATCTATTATTACTGCATCTATTAATCAATATTATCAATCTCTCTTGATTCTTTAGAATTTTCTAATCATATCATGCTGTCAGCAAAAAGAAAGTTTTGCCTCTTTGTATATTTGATTTTGTTCTCTCACAACTATAGCTAACATTTCTAGAATTGTCACACAATAGAGCTTATTGTCATGTTTTAGTCTTTTTAAAATAAATAAGTGCAATATTTAGTCAAAATTTTCTGCAGCAATGGAAAAATCATGTGTTTTCTTACATATGTGGTTTAAATCATCAACAATATTATGTTTTCTTCATATTAAACCAACTGTGCATTGCAGGTATAAACCCAGCTTGGGCTTACTGAATTATTTTCCTAAGATTTTATTTAAAACTTTACATTGATGATTTTTCATAAGACTAATTTATAGTTATCTTCTCCATTTTTTGTTCTTTGGCTATCAGTACCATTTTGTCTCTAATTATAGCAAAACAAATTAAAATAACAAAATAATAAATGGCTAAGACTGAATGCTGTAAAATTATAATGATCAAGTTAGGATTCTAAGAAGTTAGACACAAAATCTCTTTGCTCTTTTGCAGAAGTTGGGAGTGGCAGAAGTGTTCAAGGCTGTGAAACTTTGATCATAACAGACTTTTTCAATATGTGGGTTTTTCTTTTTAAGAGATGGTCTCTGCTGACAGTTGGGGTAGGGACACAAAATGGACAATGTAGGTAGAATGGTAAAAAAAAAACAAGCAAACAAAAAAAAAATTTTTTTTTTTTAATTTAGTGATGTACTTTCTTGCTTTTATTTTGAAGAATGCTTTTGGTGCATAAGTACCAACAATTCTTTAAATGTCTGAAAACGTTTAATTATAAATACATTTGTCTCAGATTTCTCCCTCTTTTTGGCAAAATATTAAGGATTAGTGACATCTTTCTCTAAAGCAGGGTCAAATAAGATCTCTATTCTAGCATATGATCAACTTTATAAAGCTGCCTTGTACATACTGAAATGCATATATGTTATTTAACAATGATGAGGTAACCTTATCCTTTCCACTCTTAAAGGTATACTAAATGAATGTTACTGTCAATGTCTTTTTTTACAATTTAATTCCTCTTTTAAGAATTTAATTGCTAAATCATTTGGTGTGTGTGTGTGTGTGTGTGTGTGTGTGTGTGTGTGTGTGTGTGTGTGTTTGTATAAAATATTGATAATATCCCAAAACATCTTTGGTGCCTTTAAGTCTCTCTGTCCATCTGAGAGCAGAATTTGGACTCCCTTTTTTCTTATTAATTTTTTTTTTTGGGTAAAACAATTAAGATTAAGTGATTTGCCCAGGGTCACACAGCTAGGAAGTATTAAGCATCTGAGGTTGGATTTGAATTCAGGTCCTCCTAAATTCAGTGCAGGAGCTCTATCCACTGTACCATTTAACAGCCCATCGGGCTCCCTTAGGACTCTCTTTTTTCTTAACAGCTGAAGCATAACAGCTTTTGTTCTATACCACTATTTTTTTCTCCATTTAATTTCTCCATTAATTTCTTATAAGAGACAAATTGTTTGGGTTTTGTTTTCTTATCCATTTTGTGTAGTCCTCATGGTTATTAAATTTGTGTTATCCCATTGTTGGTGGAATTGTGAATACATCCAGCCATTCTGAAGAATTTGGAACTGTGCTCAAAAAGTTGTCAAACTGTGCATACCCTTTGACCCAGCAGTGTTACTGCTGGGCTTATATCCCAAAGAGATTTTATTTTATTTTTTGATTTAGTATTTTTTTTTATTAATTTTATAATTATAACTTTGACAGTACATATGCATAGGTAATTTTTTACATTATCCCTTGCACTCACTTCTATTCTGAATTTTCCCTCCTTCCCTCTACCCCCTCCCCTAGATGACAGGCATTCCCATACATGTTAAATGTGTTATAGTATATCCTAGATATAAAATATGTGTGTAGAACCGAATTTCTTGTTGCAAAGGAAGAATTGGATTCAGAAGGTAAAGATAACCTGGGACGAAAAACAAAAATGCAAACAGTTTACACTCATTTCCTTCTCTAGTTGTAGCTGAGTCTGTCCATCGATTGGAACTGAATTAGATCTTCTCTTTATTGAAGATATCCATTTCCATCAGACTACATCCTCATACAGTATCGTTGTTGAAGTGTATAACGATCTCCTGGTCCTGCTCATTTCACTCAGCATCAGTTCATGTAAGTCTCTCCAAGCCTTTCTGAAATAATCCTGTTGGTCATTTCTTACAGAACAATAATATTCCATAACATTCATATAACATAATTTACCCAACCAATTTAGTATTTCTTTGGGATATAAGCCCAGGAGCAGCACTGCTGGATCAAAGGGTATGCACAGTTTGACAACTTTTTGAGCATAGTTCCAAATTGCCAAAAAGATTTTAAAGAAGGGAAAGGGATCTGTATGTGCAAGAATGTTTGTGGCAGCTCTTTTTGTAGTGGCCAGAAACTGGAAAATGAATGGATGCCCATCAATTGGAGAATGGTTGGGTAAATTATGGTATATAAATATTATGAAATATTATTGTTCTGTAAGAAATGACTAGCAGGATGATTTCCGAAAAGCCTGGAGAGACTTAGATGAACTGATGCTGAGTGAAATGAATAGGACCAGGAGATTGTTGTATACTTCAACAACAATACTATATGATGATCAATTCTGATGGACGTGGCCATTTTCAACAATGAGATGAACCAAATCAGTTCCAATAGAGCAGTAATGAACTGAACCAGCTACACCCAGCAAAAGAACTCTGGGAAATGACTATGAACTACTATATAGAATTCCCAATCCCTCTAATTTTGTCCGCCTGCATATCTGATTTCCTTCACAGGCTAATTGTACACTATTTCAAAGTTCGATTCTTTTTGTACAGCAAAACAACTGTTTGGACATGTATACATATATTGTATTTAATTTATACTTTAACATATTTAACATGTATTAGTCAACCTGCCATGGGGGGAGGGGGAGAAGAAAAGGGGAAAAATTAGAACAAAAGGGTTGGCAATTGTCAATGTTGAAAAATTACCCATGCATATATCTGGTAAATAAAAACTATTATTTTTTCTAATTATTTCTCTTTTTTAAACTTATGCAGCGCTATTCTACCTTCTCTCAAGTCTATCTTTCCAGGATATGCTAAAATCTTCTCTTTAACAGTGGAAAGAAGTACTGAAATGTGTCTCTCTGTCTTATAGAAGATATTTTCTCAAACAATACTCATTCCTTCCCTTTTTTCTTTCAACTGCGATTTTTTTTGCCTCTTCATATGGTGTTATTTGTAATTTACCCATTTTACTTCCCCTTTCTTCTTCTTCCAATTCCATCTTTTCCCCAGTTCTGCTAAGTAGTTGATTCTTAGCTGCACTCCAAGCTCCTCTATCCTCTGGAATATTATATTCCAGACCCTTTGATCCTTTAAAGTGGAAGCTGCTAGATCCTGGGTAATCCTGATTGTGGCTCCTCAATGTCTGAATTGTTTCTTTTTGGCTGCCTACAGTATTTTCTCTCTGATCTGATCATTCTGGAATTTAACTACAATATTCCTTGGAGTTTTTCCCCTTTGAGGATTTCTTTCAGGAGGTGATTGTTAAGATTCTTTCAATGGCTATTTTGCCCTCTTAGTTCTAGGATATCAGGGCAATTTTCCTTGATAATTTCTTGAAAGATATTGTCCAGGTTCTTTTTTTTTTTTTTTTTTTTTTTTTTTAATCGTGGTTTTCAGTTGATCCAATAATTCTCAGATCGTCTCTCATGGATCTATTTTCTGGGTCAGTTGTTTTTTCAATAAGATATTTTACATGTTCTTTTATTTTTTTTCTTTCTTTCTTTTTTTGGTTTTGTTTGATTCTTGAAGTCTCATCGAATCATTTGCTTCCATTTCTCCAATGCTAATTTTTAGAGAATTATTTTCTTCAGTTAGCTTTTTTTTAAACTACCTTTTGCATTTGGCCAATTGAACTTTTGCAAGAGTTGCTTTGTTCATTCATTGGATTTTTTTTTTCTATTTCACCATTTTGATTTTTCAAGGAGTTATTTTCTTTTTTCCATTTCACCAAATCTATTTTTTAAGACGAGATCTTCTTCAGCATATTTTTTTTTTCATTTCACCAAATATATTAGAGTTGTTTTCTTCAGTGTTTCCTCTGGTTTTTTTCCCAAACTTTCCTGCAATACTTTAATTTCCTTTTCCCACTCTGCTACTCTCATTTAAGATCCTTTTTTAATTCTCCCAAGAGAGTATTTTGAGTAGGAGACATATCTCCCTCTGAGGCTTCATCTGGGGGGCATTTTGCCTTTAGTGTTCTCTGGGTTTTAAGTTGGTTCTTCCCATAATAGCTACCTATAGTCAGAACTCTTTTTTTAGGTTCTACCACTCCAAAATCAATTGGGAGGCTTGATCTGGTATTGATTCTGAGGGAAGCCAGGAAGAGCTCAGGAAAAGTCCTGTCTTGCTCTCTGCCATTTTGGCTCAGCCCCTTGAGAAGTTATTTTCCAAGTTTTCCTCAGCACAATTCATTCCAAGATCCTTTTATGCTCCCTTCCTCCTATCTCTTTGGGATCACCTCATGATGATGCCATAAATTTTCTTTCTGCTGGTATAACTAAATCCCATTTTTTTTCCCTCTGTATTTTGTCCCTCAATGATAACTCCCCAAAGGCAGAGGAAAGAAATGAAAAATTCTCCTCTCATCATCAGTGTTGAACAGTCAAATTTTTTTGTATTATATAAAATTTCTTTGTTCTCTTCTCCTAATTTTTCCTATTATGCTTTTTTACTCCTTGAATTGTCTCTATTAATATTCTTTTTGGTTTCTCCCTCTCAGCATGTCATTTTTTATTTTAAAAATCCAACAGAACCTCTTTTCAAGTTGTTTTGCAAAGCTCTCATTTCCAGTGTAATTATTTTTCTTTTAAAAATTCTAATTCATCATTTTTTCCTGTTGGAACTTTATTTTTATGTTCTAATTGTAAACTTAGTTTTTCTGCCTTTAATTCTTTTATACATACATTAATTGTTGTATTGCTCTTCTGAGCCATTCTAGACATTCTTGGAATTGCTTCACTGCTATTTAAAAAGGGTCATGCAGAATTTGTTGAGCTCTTTTCACATTCCTCAAATGACTGAAAGCAATGTCTTTTTATAAAGTACTCATTCACTTTTCTTTTCTTCAAACATTACACATTTCTCCTATTCAGTTAGCTCTTAAACAATGACTTTGCTGAGTTTTTTATGTTATTCTTGCTAAAAATGTATTGGTCATTAATCATCTCCTCTCATTGGGCCTAATGCTCTTATGCCCTCTCCCTCAGTCCTGACAATCCTTTCAAACCAGCTCCCTGAGGATAAAAGGGATACCGATACAAAGAAACTGAGTATTCACTATCCATTCTCCACCTTTACCAGTCTTATTCTTCTGTGTTACATCGTTCTTTCTGAAAAATGAAATCCCTATCACCATAGAAGCTTGTGAAGGTGTTAGGAGATATGGAATGGATGACTCTGGGAAAACTCTGAAATATGTCTTCTTATACACCTTGTTATGCTTTCTACTGTCAGCTTTTTTTCTTTTTTCCCCTGTGCTATATTAATCAATTTCTTCAGCATAGAATTTATGGTTTCTTCCTTATATTTTCTCTCCCAAGCTCTATAATCCCCTTCATGATCAAAATGATCCAACTTTCCAATTTCTCCAGACTCAGGCTGTCCTGATTGAAAAACTGCAAGCACCTCAGACTAGCATTTCCACTATTATGTTGATACAGGATTAACTGGGGAGGGACAATAAGATGAAGGGTAGGAAAAGGGTCCAGGACATTAAACTGGCTAATGTCTTCAGAAGCTATTTCTTTGTAAGAATTTCCTGTCCCAGGTTCTTTCATTTATCTTCTTGTTGTCACAGCTGAGTTTTCTAAATTTGGGGCTTTTAAATTATCTGATGTGTAGAATCATGAAGAATATTTCTTTCCCTATCAGGATTCTCCAATCTATATCGTAAAAGAACACATTCAAGACACATTTCCAAGGACAACAGGTCAAATTTCTCAGAAAGGGATTTTTAATCATAACTTTTCTCTCTTTAAGCTACCATATGCTAACATACTCAAGCAGTCATCAGAGAAACCAGTTACATTTTATTGGGTACATGGAGTTGAAATGATAAGAGAACTGAATTTGTGCTATCTGCTCAATATATCTGACAATTCTCAACATCTCCTAGTTTCTGATTTTATGCCCAATCTTTTCATTTCATTATTATCCCTGAGTATTTTGTCTTTGGAATCCTTCAAAGAAAGAAAGGTATAACATACTTTCAAACAGAAGAGGGATAGTCAACTTTAAAGTTTGTCGTAACATTTAGAACTATATCTTAGCACACTATCAAAGGTGAATAGCAACTTGGCAATTAAATACTGTCTCACTGACCTGTCACATAAGGTTCCAGAGCTTTAGGTACCAAACTTCTTGCCATTTTTAGATCTTCTGCAGAACAGCTTCCAGATTCTAGCCCACAAGCCATCCCCATTCGCTTTAATACTTCTATGTCATCATGGATTTCAAATGTGTTGTCAAAATTAAATAGATACTCAAATCTGAAAGGGAAGATTTAATTATTAAAAAATCAAGATTATGAAGACATCCAGTTAATGAGCACACACCACACATGCCTGGCTGAGAGGACCATTGCTCTTGAAAGGAAAGGAAATTCAGCAACAAAAGAAATAGGCTAGTGTCTACGAGGCAAAGAATCTGCTGGCCAAGAGGTAGATGTAGAAGCTGTATATCTAAACCTTAAAACTCACAGAATTGACTTCTCCCCTTCTCCAGTACAATCTCTGAAAACTGATAATCATTCTCATTCCCTTAGCTTTGATGAAACTAATCCATCTCCCCCCCCCCCAAACCCAGAATTATTTCTTTAACACTTAAAATTATTGGGACTGTGATCTCAGACATCCTGGGGAGAAAAGCTCCCTTACATCAATGAAAATGAGCAACTATTCTACCTGTAATAGTTTTACATAGTTATCCAGAAAACCCAGTGGTTAATGACTTGCCCAGGGTAACAAAACGAGTACATATAAGAAGTTGGACTTGGACAGGTCCTCCAAGGTGGAAGCCTGCTCACTGTTCACTATATTATGCTTCCTCTCGTATTTTAAATATCTATAGCATTTTCAGGTTAATTTTCTTTTAAATAATTAGCCTTCAGGAGAGAAAAAAAAAAAAAAAAAAAAACAGCAAAGGGTATGCTTTAATAATAAAAACAGGAAAATGTCATTGGATTGTATTTACTAACAAAAATTAATAGAAGTAGAATGATATAGCCACTTTGGAAGCCAAGAAGAAATCAATTCCTGGTACTTGCGAAGGCATCCATGCTCTGTGAACCCAGGCAAGCTACAGAGGAAGCACTGACTATCAGCACTCCCTCTCATCAGAAAAATCACAGCTCTGGTTCTTAATCCCATCCCTAACTAAAATTAACTGAAGGAGATGGTGTATGGATATTTTGTTTTTAACAAAAACAATTATGAGATTTCTTCATTTTTTATTTGAAACTCACAGCTGAAGCAAAAAGGCGGATGGAAAACTTCTCTTTTCCATGAACAACCTACTTGTCGTTAGAAATACTGCAGTCAATCACTGTCTTCTTGCTGGTGTTCACAATGATAAAAGGTAGGTGTATGACAGAGTTAGAAGGTGGTGGTCGGCTGGCTTGCTGCTCTACTTGACGATTTCTCTGCACCAAATTCTTGAAGGCAATTTGCTGAAATAAGATATACCAACTTATAGACTCACCATGTTAGTCACTTTTGATACTAAATTTATCTTGACCTCACCCAGAAATGTATTATCTTCCTCTAGAAAAATATTCATACAAACATCACTGTGAGGTAAAAGTCCCTAAGTCAGAGCTGGAAGGTATCTTCAAGCCCATACAGTTTAACCCTCATATTTCATATATGCAGAAGGTGAAAGGCAGAAGTGAAGCAATTCAATCAAGATCACACAACTAGAGAGCCTCGGAGCTGGAACTAGAACTGAAATCTCTTGTATTCTAGCTATGGAGAGGAGAGGAAAGGGAGGGATTGACTTAACCTCTTTTAGAAAATATATCAGATGCTGAGTGAAATGAATAGAACCAGAAGATCGCTGTACACTTCAATGCTATATGAAGAGGTATTCTGATGGAAGTGGATATCTTCAACATAAAGAAGATCCAACTCACTTCCAGTTGATAAATGATGGACAGAATTAACTACACCCAGAGAAAGAACACTGGGAAGTGAATGTAAATTGTTAGCACTACAATCTATCTACCCAGGTTACTTATACCTTCGGGATCTAATACTTAATGTGCAACAAGAAAATGGTATTTACAAACATATATTATATCTAGGTTATATTGTAACACATGTAAAATGTATGGGATTGACTGTCATCAGGGGGAGGGAGTGGAGGGAATAATTTGGAAAAATGAATACAAGGGATAATATTTACTCATGCATATATACTGTAAAAAAAAATTCTAAATAATAAAAAAAAGAAAATATATCAGAAATCTCCTGATTCCAATCATTAATTGCAATGATTACATTAATATTACCTCTTTAATTCATCCTCTTTATTACATAGAAAACTTCAATCTTAATAAAGAAAATTCATTTCAAAAATCAAATACTCAAAGGAGTGATGTGAATTTAGGGAGTACCCTAATATGCACATTATTCATCATATCATTTAAGTTAAAAAGTATATGAAAAAATTCTTTTGATATATTTTTAAAATTTCACAGCTCATTCCAGAGCTCAACTCCTCCTCACCCATCCCAACATACCCACAACTATGCCAGCACATAAATGAGGGGACAATTTTTCATTGTAAACATTAGCTAATTGCAAGGTCATAAAATTCTAAAATTTAAAAGCTTAGAATCATTTATGTAGCCCAGACACAACACTAACCAAACTCATATCTAAAAACATCCCAGATAAGTGAAATCTAACATCTTCCAGGGTTAGGATTAGAATCAGGAGACATTTAGGGTTAGTTTCTAATTAATTTGAGTGATCCCTCCAATGACATATATAGCCTGCCTGTGTGATTCTTATTCCTTTCCCTTCATAAATTCACCACAGAGTGTGCACTCATTGTGGAGGGGTATTTCTAGCTTTTTCCTCACATGACAAGGATACCAGAGAGGCAAAAGAGCTGGTTATCCAATGACTATCCCCCAGTCTTGACACATGAATAGTCCCATCTTTTTTTTTGTTCATTTCTCTGAAAATATTCTGTCACAATTCTTGGAAATTCTATATTTCTTATGTTTTGTAACTGACCTATAACCACTATGAGCTCCTCCTTCACGCTTGGAGGGATATATAATTTTATTTCTTTGGAGATTATAACATTCATGACTTGCAAACATACAATGCCAACAGTAGGATACTGGTATTAAAAACATGGGCATTCATTGGGGCAGCTAGGTGGCGCAGTGGATAGAGCACCAGCCCTGAAGTCAGGAGAACCTGAGTTCAAATCTGACCTCCGACACTTAACATATCCCAGCTATATGACCCTGGGCAAGTCACTTAATCCCAATTGCCTCAGGAAAAAAAAAAGGGGAGGGGGGAATTCATTTCAGTGAGAAGTCAGCTCACTAAGAAGCACTATAATTTACTTTTTTTTTTTTTTTTTTTTTTTTTTTTTTGCACTCTTCTCTTCTTCTTGGGCCTAACTCACAAATAGTCAATTTGCAGTTTCTGCTCACAGAATCTATAATAATACACAAGTTCTAATGGGTGACTATCAAACTAAACGTCATAGTCTGGAAACCAAATATTCTTACAATGTTTGCATTTTCTTGAGTGAATCCATTTAATGTTTTAAGTTTTGCAGACTATTTTATAGATATGATCTCATTTGAACTTTGCAAGAAGCCTATGAAATAAATGCAAGCATCAACACCATATCATGGGGAGAAAACATATGAAGTAGGAGATGTTCTTGCCTCCTAGTCCAGCACTCTATTCACTATGCCACACCGCCTCCATTTATTGAGCTAAAATCTACTCCTCTGCACATTTCACTCTCTGCTCCTCTTCTGGCCATCCAAAGCCACCCAAACTAGTCTGAGCCCTGATTCAGGATCAGTAAAGACTTGAAGTTAGCTGTCAGTCACATCTCCCTACCTCTTTTCTTTTCCTAGCTTTAATAAAAAATCTATAAAAGTTCCTTCCAATGCTCAGATGCTATGTTTCTTCCTTTGACAAGCCTTCAAAAACCTACAGACATATCTTAATAATAATAACCCCACCACTCCAAGTCTTCTCACAAACATTCCAAGTTCTTTTAACATATATTTACAGTATATGGCTTTAATTCTATTTATCATCCTGTTTAACCTCTTTTGAAGCATAGTAATTTGTTAAAAATCCTTTTGTGACTCTTAGAAATGAACACAATATTCTAAATTTATAATAACTATCTATCAAGAAGGGCAGAAAAAAGGAAGAGTACCACCTCCCTCCACTGATAAGACTTAAACTACGATTAGTACAAGCACATCACATTGTTGACAATGGAGATCACAACCTCAGTATCACTTTCATGATGGCAAATATTCAAATCTCCCTTTCTAACCTACTCTTCTTTTTCCAAGATTTTGACTCTACATTTTCCAGAGACCTGAAGGACACCTGCTCCTGGGTATATCAGCACTACCCCAAAAGTGAACTTATGCATAACAGATCTTATTCCCCAAAACCAGCTCATTTAATGCTTTTTCCCTATTACTTACAATGGAACCTTCAATTTCTCTTTGGTTCTTACATTCAACCAGTTGTCAGGGCCTATAGCTTCTATCTTTCCAAATGTGTAGGCACTCAAATCCCACAGTCAGAACCAAAGTTTAGACACCCATTACTTTCTTCCTAAACAAGCCCAATAGCTTGTTTCAGTTTGCCCTGATTCTAATCTTTTCCCAACTCATAATAATGACAGGTTAATTTTCCAAATCACTGACTATTACAAAGAGCACAGGACTCACTCAAAAGACACCTTGGTTTCAAACTCCCATCTCAATTTACTAGCCTTGCTATGACGGTCAAGAAATTCAACCTTACTGAGGCTATTATCTCAGCTGTAAAATGTTGCAACAGGTAACTTACAAAGTCATCTGGAAGATCAAATGAGAAAATGTCTGCTATCGTATTACATTTATATAAAGATGAGGTGTTATTGCTATTAAGTGATACAACACAGTTCTGGCCATACCAGTCCAAAAATTTCACATCCTGTCTAGATGCCCTATACTAACTAAAAGTTCCTTATAGTTCAGTTCAACCAAACTATCTATAGTTCCCCAGACATACCCAGTACTTCCTGCCTGTTAAGACTATGTTTAAAATATTTTTCCTTCTGAATGTATTTATTATCCTTTATATCTAATAAGATCTTAACAAACTTTTAAGACATAGATCAAAAGTAATCTCTCTTCTACAAAGCTTTCAATTCTCCTTTCAACAGAATAGCCACCACCATAGCATGATCAAAACTCCTTATAGCATATTACAGTTATTTACATACTTATTTCCTATTACACACTTCCCTATTACATAACAAACATGTAAATTTCAAGAAATATAATTTATTTTAATTTCCTTACATCAAGTACAGTAGTTTCCTCAATAGTCAAAATTTCAAATGCAGACAAAGAGAAGGGTCTCTTCTGACAAACAATACATTAAGAACTAAAATAATCAGTGTTTTAACATATTAATTAACATTATTAATAAAAGTACCTTGCACTTATACAATGTTTTAAAGTTCATTAAAGGCTTTTTTCCCCACAATAAGCCTATGAGGTAAGTCAAAGTCAGTTGAACAAGCATTTATGATGTACTTATAATGTGCCATGCATTATTTTTTTGTATGGGGGAAACAAAGAAGGACAGAAAAGACAGCTCCTCCTTCCAAGCAGCTTACATTCCCCTTCCCCTCCCTCTGGCTGAGACAATTGGTGTCAAGTAACTTGCCCAGGGTCTCACAGCTGGGAAATGTTAAGTGACTAAGGCCAGATTTAAACTCAGGTTTTCCTGACTTCAGGGCTAGATGTCCCTGCAACTTACATTTTAATGAGTAAGACAATATGGGATCAAAAGGAACATACAAGAAGTTCTTAAGGAGAAAGGAATTAGCAATTTTTCTGAAGCAGGTAAGATCTGAACTGAGTCTTGAAAGAAGCCAGGGAAACAGTATTGGCACTGAGGGAGCAGAGTAATCGAAACACAGGGGGAACAGTTAATGCAAAGGCCCTGAAAGAGGAGACAATATCAGATTTGATGCACTTCAAAAAGGCCAGTGCTGCTGGAGAGGAACATGTTCAAGATAGGAAAGGTTGGAAGAGGCTAGGTTCTGAAGAGCTATAATTCCACACAAAGGAGTTTACATATGACTCTGGAGTTAATAGGAAATTACTGGAGCTCAATGAGAAGTGTGTAGTAAAGCCACAACTGTTCTTTATAATTCATTCTGTGCCAAACTTATTTTTTTAATGGAGAGAGATCTAAGGGTAAGAAGAGCAGCTGGACAACTACTTTGATGATTCAGATGAGAAGAGATAAGAACCTGAACTAGGTTCTCGTGTGTGTGTGTGTGTGTGTGTGTGTGTGTGTGTGTGTGTGTGTGTGTGTGTGTGTGTGTGTAACAGTAAGTCTGTGAGGGATATTTTAAGGGATAAAATTTGGCAACACATTGATTACATTGAATGAGGAGTAGAGTTTAACACCATGGTTGCAAGCTGTGAGACTAGAAGGATAATTGTACTCTAACAAGCTGGGAAGCTGGAAAGAGGAGGGGACAAGAAGGGAAAGATAACGGATTATGCTTTGGATAGAGTGAGTCCAAGCTGCCTCCAGGAAATTCAATGCCACATTTCCAAAAAGCAGTTCATGAAGAGGTACCAGAAGTCAGGCAATTAAGGCTTGGTTAATATAGAATTGGAAATCATCTTCAGAGAGATAGGAGCTGATGGGATTATAAACTGAAATAATACAGAGGGCTCAGACAGAGCTTTGAGGTCACCCAAAGTGGATGGAAGAAGAAACAGCAAACAAAGGAGACTAAAAAATGAAGCAAGAAAGATGTCATGAAAACCAAAGGAGGGGAAAGCATCTAGAGGAGGTGACTGATATTGATAAATATCTCAGAGAGGTCTGATGAGGTGTATACCTAATGATGAGGTCTTTACCTCATTAAAATTAGGATTAATTGAGGACTAGTGGCAGGATTGGGGTACAGGGAGTCACATGGAGCTCCCCTGCAACCCCTTTGGATTTGGCGCAAAGATACAAAGTTAAATGAGGTCGAGCAGCAGCGAGATTCCCCTGTAAATGAATTTACAGACCTGAAAACCTAGATTGATAAAAAGAGGTTTATTGCAGGGTTTGGAAGTAAGGTTAAAGTCTGGTTAGTAAAAGGTATTAGATAGAGGAAAAAATACACCATAAGCAGCGGGACAGAGAGTCTGTGATGCTGGCATCTTTCAACTCTCTGCCAAGGGATGATTTCAGCTTGGCTCTTTTATTTGCTTGAAAGGGCATATGGGTGGAGTTCCAGATTGATTCCTCGAAGGCCAGAACCCATCAGGTGGGGGGTTGGGCTACCTGAGTAGATCATTAGAATGGGGGCTGAAAACCCAAGCCAGCTCATATCCGGTGGGGGCTGGATACAGCCCAAATTGGCTCAGATAGGATCTCTCCCCTTGGAATACAAAAGGGTGGTTCTGACCAGATCTTGTAAATCAAAGGTCAGTCCCAAAGGAAGTTGGAAATCAGGAAAGAAATCTTAAAGGGGGCTAGGCAGCATCAAGGTCAAGAAGAAGAGGGACTAAGAAAAGGCCAGGAAATTTGGAAATTAAGAGATCAGTGGCAACTTTGGAGAGGGAAATTTCAATTAAATGATGGTGTCAAAAGAAAATATAAAAAGGGTTTATAATCGAATGGGAGTTGACATAAATGGAAGTCCCTAAAATACATTTATAAATATTTCTCAAAGAGTTTTTTGCCAAGAAGGGGAGGAGAGCTCTAGGATGATAACTATTAAGAATAGTAAGATTAAGTAAGAGTATTATTTTTTTCGTGATGGAGGAGACCACAGCAGCAGGGAAGGACTTTGAAAGTAAGTGTGGGGACAACAGTGGGAGTAATCTAGCAATCTACTGTAGATAGTATTTTTATTTTATTTCCTTCTATAAAAGAGAAAAAAGGAGGTTAAGGAGTTGAGGAGTTAAGCCCAAGGTCATATGGCAAGTAACTAGAACTGAACTATAAACCAAGTTTGCCACTCTATACAAAATTATATTACTTAGATGTTATTACTTAAAGCTAGTATCTATATTATTATTTTGAAAGACATTAAATAAAGGGAACAGAAATTGTTACCCCCCATAGAGAGAAGTATTGCATTACCTGTAGAATAAGTTCTTGAAGTTGAGACTGCTTTTGTTTTATTCTCTCAAGTCTTCTCTGCCTTTCTACCTTTAAAAATAAGATACATACAACAATCATCTCACAGAATCATCCTCAAGAAGTTAAAAGATGAACACGTAATATTGGGATTCTAAAGCAAAATAACAATTTCTTATAAACCAACACCAATTATATGGAAAAAATAAAATTCTTGACTCCAGAGACTTTTTAATGTATATTCTACAATCCTTCATTCAGCCTTTAAATATCTGCCAAATATTAATTTTAATTTTTTAAAGTTGACTTTTCTATTCAAGAGTCATAAAATTCTTAGTCTGTGGGTCTTGCAATATTCATTAAAGAGACACCATTTCTGTAGATAGACTCCATGGAAAGGGAAAACAGGAAAAGATTCACTTTCCCATTATATTGGAGGTAATAATTTCCTGGTAAAATTAATAATTATCTTTAAAATAGAAGGATAACTATCCTCGTTAAAATTCAGATTCTAATGTATTCAATGAATATTTTAATGATATATTTAAAGTATAATGCATTTAATTTAACATATTATCTAATGTATGTTTTTCTTCCTCTCACAGTTTTTCCCTTTTGCTCTGATTTTTCTCTTCAACATGATTCATAAAGAAATATGTACTTTAAAAATTAATATGCATATATGACCAGGAAAAAAAGGCAACTAAAAAAATATATATATATTTGGCTCCATACAGTTGAGCTCAATTCTCTGACTCAGAGCCTAAAAGCTATGTAAACAATGAAGGGAAACCTTCTTTAAAAATTAAAGGTGAGAAATCATGCCTCTTCACAACCATGACCTTGAATAGCCATAATCCTCATATTGTACCTGATTCTACTACCCTTAACAAATGTGGGCCCATATAGTTAAACAGCCTACAAAGCAAACTCTCCATTTATTTTCCCAAGAATAAAGCTGAAGCTTTGGCATACTCGCTGTTAAAAGTAAAACCAATATCTACTGACAGCTAGAGGACACTGATTCCAACCAAGTGAAATAATTACTCATAGAAACTGAAAAGACTGTAGGGGTGGGGCAATGAGGATGGTTTTTGTCTCTTCCAGAATTATACAGAATATACTCAACAGAGTAAAGTGAAGAACCAGACAGGCAGATTCAAATGCTGAGTCATATAGATTCTGATGAGCTACATAAGGATTATATTAAAAGCACAGATAACTATAATGCTCTTCCAAAAACGGTTTTTAACTCCAAAAAATTCAAAAGTGATTCATGTTTTCAATTAAAATTTGAAATTAACTACACAATTATTGATTGCCCAATAACAGAGCTCCTTAATTATATATATACACATATTATAATTAGTCATGGAAGGACAAACAGCTGAATTGGTAAGTGGATGGGGAAAGGTAAGTTAACAAAAAAGAAATAAAGATGACCCTCTCCATCATCTCAGAATAAAAAATTCTACAAAACAACTTCCTGGTAGGGATGCTGCCTGTGTAATTTGTTTCACATAGCAAGAAGAGTCAATCAATAAGAAATGATTAGTAAATGATTAAATAATATCAATAAAAATATAAAAATAAGAGACTTCTATCCTTTTAAATATTATTTATAAATAGACTTGAATCAGGTTAAAATTAATTAGGGGAAAATAAGTTTTTCATTATTCATACCTCTAAATTCTGACATTCTTGAGCTGAGTTGGTTGGCAGACCAATCCATTTTATTTCCTTCTTCTCCTTTGAGATAATATTCATGGCCATTAAGACATTTAAGGCATCATAGACTCTTCGTCTTATATTCTTCTGGTCATAAGCCTGCTGAAGACATTATGCATTAGAGAGAGAGGAAAAAAAAAAAAAAAGCTTCATGAAATTGGTGTTTAAAGACACATGGCAGGAGATGAACAAATCCAAAAGGAGTGAAATAAACTTTGTTTTATGCAGTGGACTAGTAAAAATAGTTCATCATACCCCTCATTGTGCCCATTGGTAAGGGAAAACGAAATTCCCAAAAGAGTAAGCCTGAAAGAGTGTCAATACATTCACTTAATGTTATTGATCTGACCAAAAGCCTTGATTATAATTAACCTGACAGTCCTTGAAAGAAAATACTCTTAAAATTCCCAAAGGGAAACTCTCAGGTCCCTTAGAAAACACAAATTTATGTACAACATACTTACTGATTCATTTGGTAAAATGTGGTTATCAGCAGCACTGAACTCTGCAACCAACTCATCTGCCACTTCATTATATGAAGTGGTTCCTTTCCTCTGTACCTTCTCACAAACCTTCATTGAAAAATGTCTTAATCCCTTGCCATTCTTCTCTCCTTTTCTATTGCGCTTCCTTAAAAATACAAAGAAAAATAATATTACCTAAAATCAATCTTTGACTAAAATATGTCCTTATCTAAAAATGAAATAATTGTATTTATAAGACACAAGTACAACTAGAGCAAGAGAATCATAACAGAGAGCCACAACTTGAACCATACTTCATTATATCAAGGTAGAAAACTATTAGATATAACAGGGAAATTTGAAGATTTTTTTTTTAAAGGGGCAGAGAATGAACATTTTAAGAAGCCAAATTTCACCTTCATACTTTTATATTGTTAAAATACTATGAGAAATCTTAAATGGTAAAAGTTGCATATTATATTAAACTTTTTGAAGATACCATTTAATTAAAAATTTTACTCATCTGAACAAAATTTCAAGAAAGAAAACAAATTATGAATAAATGTCATCAATAGAGTGATGTCTATCTACAAGGTAAGATTACTATCTACCTTGTAAAAAGAAATAAAATTCACAACTATTAAAGAAATTTCTAATGTTTCGTGTCAAATTGGAAAAGAAGTTTTGAATTTTTTTTTAAAGAAGGAAGAGTTTAATAAAATATAATCATTTACTTTTGTCTCAAAATAAGCCTGAAACATAGGGATGTGCACATGTTTTGTAAGGAAGACACATGAGACTGTGATCCTAAGGCAATTCTACTTAAAAACCTATTTAAGTGGCCTTTTATTTAAAGTAAAAAGATTATTTCAGGAAAAGTATAGTTTAAGTTAAAAATAGAAGTGTGTTATATAACATAGGATATCATTATCTCATTCTAAAAGGTTTATAAGTCAGTGAATTGGTACTGAACTTCCTAAGATGTCATTTTCTAGTACAAAGAATGAAAAGTTTCAAAATTACCATAGTTGCATTGGTAAAGACATCTCAATTCCTCATTTTCAGCCAACAATGATAAACTTCAAAAGTGTAACTACAGTATTAATGTAGATAGAAGTATTGGACTGCTATCCCAACAGTCTGATTTCTTAGATGCTAAAGTGAGAGTGTGTTCATAATTATATATGTATGCTGGAAAGGATTTGAAATTTCTTCAGTATTTTAAAGTAATAAGATCTCTGAAAAATAAATTTAACCTGAAGCTCTAATATATTTGGTTTGGTTACAAGACTATACAGCTCATTTAGCCAAGACAAAGAAATTTATGATTATAATCCTAAGAAATTATTTAAACTTCTAATATTTGAGAGGAATATTGCTCACCCCGCCGACCAAGGTGAGGAGTCTGAAGTCTGGTTCTGTGATACAAAATGTGTGTTAGGCGTATGTGGACTTCCTACAAGGATAGTATTTGGCGCAGCAGATCTTTGAGGTGTACCAATTACCTACAGTTAAAAAAGACAATTCGAAATAGAATTAGAAATCTCCCATGTTATGAAGATGTCATTTTTTTATACCTTATTAATCATCTAGAGCTACTTAATTTAAACAACTAAAGAATTGCTTAGAATAAGCAAGCATTCACAGCTGACTCTTAAGGAATAAGACAAACCCATCTCTTCTAAAAACAAACTTCTTATTTTTCCTTCTTTGGCCTTAAATCCTAAATCACTTTAAATAAAAAGCAAAAATAAGCCGAGTCTAAACAAACCAAAAATAAAATAACACACAAGTCATATACGAATAAAATAATGAATTAAAATCATTTTATTTTTTTAAAGCGGGATAGTCAATTGCTAAGGGGGGAAATTGGTAAATTAGTTCCTAAAATACACTGTCTTTATTATATGTATGGAGGTAGAGTGAGGTGGGAGGAATACTTCAGTAGTTTTAATAGTACTAAAAATCAGGTAAAACAGTGAAAATTCTCTCAAAAATAACATAAAGACAACTCTATGCATATTTTTCTTAGGGAACCCTATAAGAATAAAAAATGTTTGGGATTTGTTGGGGGTTTGGGGGGTAGGTTTTTTTTTTGTTGTTTTTGCATTTTTAGATAAAGTTTTATTGTATTTAAAAGCCATAAAAATCATTCTTCAATCTACAGAGCCAAATTTGGTCCACAAGGCATAGCTTGCAAACTCCAATCCAAAAGATTGTAATAACTATGTACACAAATAAATACAATAAAACCCAAGAGATACAAAGCTGAAAACTGTATGTGTGATGTGGGAGGAGGGGGGAAAGTGTATGTGTGTGTGGGGGGGAGGGGGGTCTGTGTATTTTAAATGAGGGAAAATTATTTGAAAGAAATAGTATTTGAGCTAGGTAGTCTTGAAGGATTGTTAGTATTTCAATAAATTTGGAAGAAGCATAAACTTATGAAATGAAGCACAGGAAAGAAAGGCTTCAAAGACGACTGAAAGCTAACAAAGGACTTTAGTCTGTATACTACCAGGAACTACTGAAGATTTCAGATGTGATCTGATGTGATCTGAGCAATACACATTGAAAAGATTAAGCTGGCGGCAGGAAGACCAAAAGATTTAATAATAATGATTATAGCTAATATTTTTCTAGTTCTTTAAGGTTTACAAATTTATTCCATTAAATCCTCACAACAACTCTGTGAAGTGGTGGTGTAATACCCATTTTAGAGAAGAGAAAGCCATTAAGTGACTTTGCCAACATCACACAGTTACTAAGTATCTAAAGAAAAATCCAAACTCAACTTTTCCTGATCCTAAGTCCCCTGCACCTCTTAATAGCCTTAGAACTAGAAAGGATCTTAGATCATCTAATTTAATTCTTCATTCTACAGGTAAGGAAACTGAAGCCTGGAGGGATTAACTTGATCAGAGTCACAAGGGCACAAAATGACAGCTCAGATTCAATGCTAGGCCTTCTCTTTTGAAATATTGTATTCATTTTACTACTACACAGTCCTAGTAGTCCATACAAGATAAATTGAACTAGAGCTATAGCAGTGGGAATAAAGAGAAGAGATAAAATGAGGAAAAAAGAAGAAACTCAAATAAGACTTGTTAAATGATTAAGTAGAGGGCAAGAGCTGAGGAATTCCAAAGACTTAACACTTCAAGCAGAGTGACTAGAATAATAATATAAGAAATAGGTATTTAGAAGGAATCCATTTTAATAGAAAAATGATGTATTCAATTCTAGACATGTAGAACTTAAGGTACTAGGAGTGATTTAGGTTGCAATATCCTGCAGGCAATTAGAAATGCAAGATTGTGACTCGGAACAAGGCGAGGCTAACACTAGATTTGGGCACCATCCACCTGTATAGAGATGAACAGCTCAAGTCATAAGGATAACAATAGAACTTTGGAGAATGCCTAAACTGAGACAGAAAAAAAAGAAAAGAGTAGACAATGAAGTTGAAAAAGAAACAAGAGAAGAACAATTAACCATGTTGTCAAAAGATTAAATTATGCTTTTATGTAAACTATATAACCACATTGTCAGGCTCAAATATACACCCCATTTTCATACATTCATACTTCAAATGAAGTCAACAAACAAAAAACAATGGTTTAAAAGTAACAACATAGTCAAAATTTTCTTAGTTTCACATATACAGGTAACCACTTCTCATAACTCTCTCTCCCCAATCTGCCCTTAATATAATGTGCCAAATGAACAAATAATTTATGTCTTTTGATAATCTCTGAAATTATAAATCAATTGTCTCAATGATAATATGTAACATGGTACAGTCCATTAACACAATTAAAATTTTACCCTTTTATAGACTGTTATTCTCAAACATTTCTGAATAAAAGATCCAATTACATCTAGAGTTAAATTTAATCATACAACTATAAACTGTAATGTACTAAAAAAACTTCAGCAAAATGTATTAAAATTTAGACACTGTAGGTCAAAAAAACCAAAACAAAACAAAACAAAAAACACCCAACATTTAAGAAAGAATATATCATCAAAAAGATTCACCATAGGTAATATCTTGGGTTATTTTAAGCTTGCTATCCCCTTTTGTTCCCCTTCTTAACTGGATAAATGCATTACCTAATATGACACCATTAATAGCTGACAGAAGAGTTTTTTTTATTATCTTCCTTAAGTCCAGGTGACCTCATTCAATGTTAATGGTTCACACATCAAGCTATGGTCCATGAAAGGAGAATAAGCTGAAATGAACTTTTACTCGTTTACTTTAAAGTGTACTTAAATTTTTAATAATATGTAATTACGCGCTGAGCTGTTAAAGTCTAGTTTTATGCTAAGTTCTCATATATTAGTTACTTTCATTACCAAAATGAACAAACACTTTCAATAAGGTAGTAATCTAAAGAGCTTTCCCACTAAGGACACCCTTGCAGTACTTGTGAGCTCTTCTGCATAGGCACAAGCAACAATAATCTAAATACTAAACTTTAAATATAAATATAAATATAAATACACTAAAATATCTGCTCCTTGGGCTTAGAAAACAATTTATCTCTTATAAGCAATGTAATTCAAGTACAAAGGGGTCCTGTTTTTATTACCCTTTTTGGTTTAACACTAATTCATAATGTTCCACTTGAAATTCTGCACATTAAGTTGATATACATTTTAAATTATGCAGCAATACAGAATGGAAATGTGAATGTTTATGAATAAAAATTAATATTTATTCTTAGGCAGACATTTTTGGGAAAATCTACTTTGAATATTACAAAAACTCAGTTTTGTTTAAAAAGCCAACACTCCTTAACCATATGCATACAGTACTGAACTAAACAAATTTAACTCATTGCACATTTACTAAGCACCCACTTACAAAAGTTAGGACAAAATACCATCCATGTATACAACCTTGGTATCCTCATAATTTTTTTGAGATAATAAAACACCGAACCCCAAAGAAACAGTAATCTTTTAGGCTAAAAGAATTAGCAGGAAATGTCTTACTGTACTACAGCCGGCCATGAATAGATTTCAGGGAGAGGATGGATCAATGAACTCATTTTTCATACAATGACAATGAAAACAATAGCAATATATATTTACTATCTGCAAGGTACTGTGCTGAAAGTTTTACATTTAAAAATATTTTGACAACTAAATTTCAACTTGGTTTCCCTTTAGTAACTTTTTTTAAAAATTTTTATGTATTTAAAAACAGGCTTTACCAGATTTACAAAGGGAACCAAAAAAATGTTCAGAAGCCTTGTTTTTTAGATTGACAAGTTTTCCAAATAGCTAAGAGTTAAAGCATCAAAACATCATTACAAAAATTTTGCTATTGTAGATTCTTAAGATATTATTACATACTTCATGTCTTTAACAAGATTAACAATTTTCTGCATTACTATCTTAAATGATTTTTACGAAAGTCAATTCATCTGCTGTTATATTGCAAGCAATGATGCCCTCAGGAGCTTTATATTGCTCAAGAATAATTTTTCTTTGCATCAACCCAACTTATTTGTGGGTACTTTTTTTTATAGTTTCCTATATATTTCATCATTTACCAAGCTGCCAATAAATTATATTTCTCAAAAGTGAACATCACATACTTTTCTCTCCCTTTAGTTGACTGTTTCTATGATACAGCATAAAGAACTGGAATCTAAATCCCTGGATTATAGCTTTAGTCATATTTAAAGGGGTTGTATAGACATCTTGTTTGCTTAATTCCTTCTTGGCAGAGTTCCAGAAAGAAGCTGACTTGAGGTATTCTATACATTTGATTAAAAGATCCTAATATAAGAACACCTAGAAGGCCTAGCAGATAGACTTCAGACACTTAATACTTAGTAGCTGTGTGGGACAAGTTACTTAACATCAACTGCCCAGGGGGTGGGGAGGTAGAGAGGGGCAAGAAAAGACAGAGACAGAGACAGAGAAAGAAAGAGAGACAGAGAAAGAATTGTCTTTTATGTTATATTTTCATTTTTCTTTAGTTCCAATAGTTATTGTGATATTTTAGATAGAGTATAACAGTTTCAAGGAAAATGAACAGAGGAGGAGATGAACAGAGTGATGGAAATATGCCCAAATGTGGAGGAAGAAAAGTGAGAGAAATAAAACTGTTACAAATATACAATTTATGAGCTTGGGAAATAATACCATCCTTTCATTTCAGGCTATGGATAAGGGCAACATATGAACAGAAGTCACAGCATTCTGAGGTCATATAAATAGCAAATAATTTAGAGCAAAGTTCAAAAATAATGGCTTTTGAGTACAGTAGGTTTTTCCCTCTGCATTCTTGAATTGCTAATAACTGAATAGAGAGGAAGTAACATCTTGTGTTAGTAATGTCTTATGTAATGACTTGTGTTCAGTAATGACTTTGGGACTTGAGAAGAAAGTAAAAATTTTAACAGTTATTTTACGGATTCCCTAATATTATCAAGCTCTAAGAGATCAAATTAATTCCCAATCTGTCAATAAAGATTTGTTAAGCATCTGCTATATATCAGGCACTCTACTAAGTAAAGAAGTATAATAATTCAAGTTTGTCAATATTGAACACTCCAAGAATAACCAAATTCATTGTCCGAAACTGGCTTCTTATGTAAATCCCCACAAGGAATGATCACTCATAAAGAAAACTGAAAACACTAGCTCACTGGACAACCACAATTTTCTGTTAAAAATAACCTCACTTCTGATCCAGAATCAACAAATCTCTTGCTGTTGAACATTAAAAGACTTAGAACAGTTTATTGTTTTTGTTTTGTTTTGTTTTGTTTTTAAATCCATAATTATTTGACACAAAGAGTCCTTTCAATAATGAAAATGTTTCTATCTACTTATATTGACAAATATAACAGAACTGCTATGGGAATGAAAACTTGAATTTGTTACTGAAAATAATAAATTAAACTTTGACTCATTACTTCACAAATACAAACTGCAGGTTAGGCTAATTTAAGAAAACTATAAATAAAACAAATATTCAACCTATATTTTAAAAAGTACAGAAACATAAATTTTAAAAATAAAGGGAATTAACAAAGTGCCTGTGTTTTGAGAGCTCTAAGCAGTCTGTGGACATGATAGGCATAAAACAATAGCTAAAGATAAAAAAGCTATGAAAGAAGAGTTGGAACAAAAAGCAACATGGAAAGAACTATAGATAGAAATTTTTCTTAAAGGATATGAAAATGGAACAGGTATGTCATGATTTTATTGAAAAAGAAACACAAGGATTATATAAGGGAAAATGTTTATAAAACAGATTAGAAAAATAAGTATTGTAGGCCCACTTAATTACGAGGTAGACTACTTATACGTTACAAGTGGTAGAAAAGACAAAGAAATTGAATGTTAACGAAAACAAAAAAAGACATCAGCAAAAACAATTTACTACAAAGAAAAATAATAATTATTGAAATAAGCAGATATTTTGAAAACAATTGCTTTTCTCTTCACAATACTATAATCTATTCTTTCCTGTTTTCCTTTAAATCATTTAGCAAAAGGCAAAAATAATCTCTCTTTGAAACTTTGATCAGAATCATTCAAGGGTTTTCTAATGTCATCCACAACTTGAAATTACTCACATTCCATCTGACTTCTGAAGCCTAAATCAACTCTCCACTGGACTCTAAAAGACCTGTTTCTTTCTCTACTTCCACCTCCACCCCTGGTACTTTTCCATAATTCATAGACTGAAAGAAGTCTCCTGCTTGCTTGAAAGTATCTTTAATATTTATCTATCATTTCAAATAAGTCATATCAAACTTCAAACTACTGCTTGTTCTCCCTCTTAATATCAATAAAATTAATTAGTATGTCCTTTGAATGTGCAAAACAATCCATAATATATTATAAGTGCACAACAAATATTCATTAATTCAAAAGCAGGAAATTATCAGAGACCAAAAAAGGAACTTAAAACATGTTTGGGAATAGCAAACCAGATCCAAGAAAAGTTAATAGTCAAGTATAGAATAGTATAAAGAATCCTTGAGAGGAAGACAAATTGTCCTTTGGAATCCCCAAGTTCTGTTCCTAACCAATATCCCTCACCCTACCTCTGCCTCTAGATTTGCATCCATCACATAGCAATAACAATATTTGACCTAAGCTATTGTAGAGCTATTGTGGACATTAAAACTAAAAGATGAGATGTCAAAAATACTTTGAGAAATATGAAGTATCACATAAGTACAAAACACTACAGTGTAATCACAATATCTTGGAGAGAAAGCCAACAAATAAAACACCAACTCTTTTTCAAAAAAATGAAGTCTTTATAGTCTAGATTTGAAAGAGAATATTAGACTGGATTCTATAAAGATAAAAAGGGCCATATCTCTAAATGAAATATTTACTGTACACATCAAATTCACCAATGTAAAGACTAATTCTCAGGCTAATTTATCTCTAATGAATCCAATATATATGTCAAAGTAATATTCCACCCTCCACCAAAGTGCTCCTTACCACTTGCTGGGTAATGTTGACATTAGACTGTCCAAAAGTTTTTGGCAAGAGTTGCTTCCCAACAGCACTAACTGTAGAAGGATGAACAGCTACTAATGAAACAACTCCTAGGATAAAAATAAACAAAAAAGTCAGAAAACAGTTATCTTTTTAAATAAGAATTAAAATCTAACCCCTCCCACCCCACACATATACACATACTATGTCTTCTCCCCGCTTTCCCCCAAAATCTTTTTAATATCAAAGAGATGTAATTATAAAAATTTTATTACTGTTGCCAAACTAGCTGCTTTTTAGAATTTGCTCTGAGGCTGTTAAATAATATTCATTTATATGAATGACACAACTGGGGACTCTTTTTCAAAAGTTATTTTGGAGCTTAGTTTTCAATAAAAGTTGAATTTTTAAAAGGTTTATTTGCTTCTGTCTTAAGGTTCCATATTTTTCTTACCATAGTGTAGGAAAGTACAGTGAAATCAGTTCTAACTGCAAACCCTCAACATGTCTTTAATGTTTCTGTGTCTCAGCTTCCAATGTTAACCTCCTGAAGGAGATTAGACTAGATGGTCTCAAGTCTCTTCTCCCATGAATTTCAATATGTGCCCTTAGTACAAGTAATACATAATAAAACAAAAATAAACATTTTAATCTAGGCATTCCCAATTACCTTACTGTAAAAATAGTTCAGAAATATAATAATTTTGCTTTATATATAATTTAAGGGAAAAAGATCTCTTTCAATTCACAAAAGGTTTATTGACATAATTAACATTAACAAAAAAGTGGGTGTTAGATATTAAACAAGATAAAGAATAACATTTTCTTTCAATAGCATCAAAAAATACAATATATTATCGATGGACATTTGCTGTGACAGAATTGTATTTTCAGCAAAATACTTTGTTGCTGGCTTTTAAATCTATAGCTATGTTATCCTTTAGAAGCAGCATCCTTATCCAAATATAGGCCAATCATCACCAATATAGCAAAAAAATGTGCCTCAATGCAATGTTTGGGAAAATAAAACCAGAGCTTTTGTACAAATTATTTCAATTTTTAAAATAGTTACAATATTATCAGCTTCTTTTTTATAATACTAAGTTTGTACTCAGTCCATTTAATCAGCTAATCATGCTGTTTACAATGTAAAAGCAAAGGTGTTAACTTTGATAATAATCCATCATGAAAATTCTTAAATATTGTGAGGTAACTGAACATTTTGAAAGCATTTAAAATTAACTTGCTTTGAAACAAGTACTTCAGCAAGCCCCACCCCTCTCAAAAGTGACAAAACTAGACAAACTCATAAATAATAAGCACTGACATTGTGCAGTAATATGAGGTTTGCAAAGTATTTTGCATATTTTCTCACATTACTTTTAAAAAGCAAGTGTGTTATTCTTTATGCAGTCTTCTTTGTGGGCTTTCTTTTTATGTTTTCAATGCTGACTATTCTATTTACCAGTTTGCAACAGCACACAGTTGTTTCTAATCTCTCCTACTCTTGCTACTTCTAGGAGTTGGGGAAAGTTACTGTTTCCCCTCTTATTCTCCCCTGCTTTTTTTTTTCCTGATGCAATCAACCTCTCTATCTTTTGGAAAGCCCTTCCCCCATCATATCTAAATCTGCTTCTTTGCAGATTCCATCCATGTTCTGCCTCCTCTAAAGACTAACAAAACACATTTCAACTCCTCTAATAAAACTTTCAAATATTTGAAGACACCATGTCCTCCTCTCATTCCCCTCTTCTCTAGACTAACTGTTCTCATGTGGCATCAATAATGTCTGATTTTACATCTTAAAATCCAAAAAAGGAAAAATCCCAGAATTATCAGTCAAAATCAGAGCTTTCAAGTCAAAGAAAAACTGCACTAAGTCAGCTATCAAGGATGACTTAAAACTTGTAGGTTACAACTATAAAGGTAAATGTAGAACAAGACAGGGGCCAGCAAACTACAGTAAACATCTTTTTTTATCACTGATTTCTGTATGGTTCATGGACCATAATAACTAAGAATAGTTATTAAACTTTTAAATAGAATTTTTAATGTAGTTTGCTGACTCTTACTCTGGAATTTGCTGACTCCTAGAACACAAAAGATAGAGACAAAGCTAGAGAAAGACTTTGAATTGCAAACAAAAGTTGAAATAAACACAAAAAGGTAAATGAACAGGAGTCATTTCAAAGGACTGCTCAAAGATGCAGGGTTGATATTCTAGCATCTGAATTCTAATTTTTGAAGAAACAAGCATGCTCTCAAAATACTAAAGTCTCCAAGGGTTATGAAGGGATTCAAGTAAGAGAGGGACTGGGATTAATTTTATTGTATTCTAACAATCTGAAGAGAAAATAGTTAAAGGAAGAGAGAAAAGGAGGGAAAAAGTGAAAGTTAGTATTTTACATAATCAGAGTTCATGAAAAGACTATTAGTATGTGAAGAGAGTGAGGGAAGTCGTCTACATATGAACTTCATTTTCATCTGAAATGAACAAAATGAACAAAGGACTGAAAATAAGAAAATATAGACAGTGACTTAGTCTCTCTCCCTCTGGAGAAAGAGGAAGTAAGAAGAAGGAATTAATACTAAGCAAAACAAATTCCAAATTAAGGGGTGAAGCATGAAATTAGTAAAAGGAAAAGAAAACAAGATTAAGAATTTATGATGAGGAAATCGGGGAGAGATACACAGAAATGACACACACACACAGAGAGAAGAGGGAAGTGAAGGGAAGAGAGATTGTGGCAGAACAAAACTACATCAAACATCCAGCATTAGTGCAGAGCACAATTCTCTCTCAACAGTCTTTTCTCTGTAAAGAGAGATGTGGCCAAAACCAAAACTAGCATCAAAAAAAAAAAAAAAAAAAAAAAAAAAAAAAAAAAACTTGGACCATTCTCCAAGAAATTGTCAAGGAAACTGTCCTGATATTCTAGAACCAGAGAATAAAATAAAAATTGACTCTACCCATCACCTACAGAGACTCCAAAATGAAAATTCCTAGTAATATTACAGCCAAATTCCAAAGCTCAAGGATCAAGGAGAAAATATTGCAAGCAGCCAAGAAACAAGCCAAGTTTCTGTGGAGCCATAGTCAGGACAACACATTTAAAGACTGGAGGACTTGGAATATGATATTCCGGAGAGCAAAGGAGGTAGGATTTTGCAACCAAGAATCACCTACCCATAAAAACTAAGCATAATCCTTGCAGAGGGTGGGGAGGGAGACATAACTTTGATGAAAAGACCAGAGCTAAATGGAAATTTTGATTTTCAAATACAAAATTCAAGAGAAGTATAAAAAAGTAATCAGGAAAGGGAAATCACAAGAAACTTAATAAGGTCAATCTTCCTATATAGGAAGACGATACTTGGAACTCATAAGAACTTTCTCATTATTAAGACAGTTAGAAGGAATATATATGGACAGAAGGCACAGGTGTGAGTTGAATATGAAGGGAAAATATCTAAAAATAAAATAAAATCGCAGGATGAGAGGCTTGGGCTGCTGAGAGAAAGGGAAAGGTAGAAGTAGGATGGAATAAAGTATCTGCCATGAAAGAGACAAGAAAAAGCTTTTGCAATGAAGGGGAAGGAGATGGGAAAGAGAATAAATAAGCCATACTCTGATCAGAATTGGCTCAAACATACACACCCAATTAGATATAAAAATCTCTCTTACCCTACAGAAAAGTAGGAGGGGAAGGGAATACAAAAAAGAGGGAGAATGATAAAGTGGTGGGGGGCATACAGGAGAGGGGTAGTCAGAAGCAAAACACTTAAAAGGAGGGACACAATAAAAAAGAGAGAGAATGGAATAAACAGAGAGGGGGGAATACAATTAGCAATAGTAAATGTGAAAACAATTTTGAAGGAAGTTTCTCTGATAAAGTCTTCATTTCTCAAAAGTATAGAGAACTGAGTCAAATTTATAAGAATAAAAGCCATTCCCCAATTGATAAATGACCAAAAAATAGGAATAGTTTTCAAATGAAGTAATCAAAGCAATTTACAGCCAATTAAAAAAAGATACTCAACTCACTTTTGATTGAAGAGATGCAGATTACAGCAATTCTAAGTAGTGCCTCATACCTATTAGATTGGTTAATAAGCTAGAAAAGGAGAATGATAAATGTTGGAGGGAATGGGGAATGTGGGAAAAATTCATCGTTGGTACAACTATGACTCAACCATTCTGTAGAGCAATTTAGAACTACACCCAAAGGTCTATAAAACCTTGCATACCCTTTGACCTAGCATTACCACTGCTCCATAAATATTCTAAAAGAGATTTTTTTTTTTAAAGGAAAAAGACGTATTATGTCCAAAAATATTTATAGCAGCTCTTTTCTCAGGGCAAAAAATTGGAAGTTGAGGGGATACCCATCAATTAGGGAAATGACTAAACAACTTGTGATATGTGATTATGATGGAATACTATTGTGCTATATAAGAAATAAAAATGATCAGGATGCTGTCAGAAAAACCTAGAAAAACTTCCATAAACTCATGCAAAATGAAATGTATTAAGTAGTAACAACAATATTACAAAAATTGTTTTATATGTAACTAGGGACAAATAAAATATGGAACAATGAAAAAAAACTCTATGTCCCCAAAATGAAGAAAATAAAGGAATGAATGTGACAAAAAGAAAAATATACAAGAATGGGATGAAAGAAAATGCAAAATTAACAATCATAAATGTAAACATAAAAAAACAAACTCACAAAATAAAAAAGAATAGCAGAATGGCTTAGAAAAAATTGAAAAAGGACTCATAATAAAAGTAAAACCTGAACTAAAATCTGTAATACTTCAGTAACTTAAAAGCAGATGATCTCAGATAAGGCAATAATAGACTTCTGACAGGTGAAGCCAAAATATAGGAATAGAGAAGCATTCAATGGATATCTCCCAACATTCAACTTTAAAATAATATCCTAAGTAGAACTTTGGAGGGATAGAGTGAACAAAAGGTCAAAGTAAGACATCATCCATCATTCAGCCAAAGACAATGAAGAGGGGACCCTGAAACTCAAAATCCTAAAAGGAGAAAATATCCTTCAACTCTGCCTCAGTGAGGGACCCCGCCCCGAGGGACAAACATTTTCATCCTTGTTATCTGGGTGAGGTGGGCTCAGTTCTAAAATTCATTTAATTCAATTCAAATTCAAGTTCCAGCTGAAACCCAGCTCAGGCTAACTTGGGACTCTACCCACAAGCCCCCTTCAGTTTACAGCCAAAAGCTTCCATTATAAAAGAGCTAAACTAAAATCCTCTTTGCAGAGGTTACAAACATGCCATGCTATGCCATGCTTGGGATACCAAGGGCCTCTGTCCACTGGAATATTCTTTCCAATGCCAACCTCTTTTTACCCTCACTTTCTAACCTTACTCCCAAGTCCCCATAATAAAGCCTTTTATCAATCTAGATTTTCGGGTCTGTAAATTCTTTTACAGAGAACTTCTGACCTGCCAGAAGGAGTCCCCAAAACTCCTTATCCTTGCGCCGAATCCCAAGAGGGTGCAGGGAGCCAAACCTCTCCATTTGGTTCCCTGAACCCCGAACCTGTCACTAGACCTTATTATTTAACTCCCTGACCACCAGAAATCCTAATCTCACTTTAGTCTCCTAAATCTAAACCTTATCAGCAACACAGAAGCTTGGAAAGATATGTGATATGAGGATGGAGGCTGGATAAAACTCCAATGGTGGAACTGGTGGTGATAGAAGAGGCAGAAGCGGCTTCAGAAGCTATCAAGCAAGAGCTAGCAAGGAAACTTGGCAATTGGTCAGAAAGGAACTACAGAAGACTGCTGTGCTAGCACCAGACATAGGATTAGGCACTGTTTGGCAACTCTATTGCCTATAGCTACTCTGGATCATAGTCTAAGACAGGAAGGAACACTATCAAGAAGTGGAAATCCTAAGAGGCAAATGTTTGGTAACTCCATTGTCTATACCTATTTCCATGTCACAGTTTAAGGATAAGAAAGAGCATCTTAATTCAATGGGAAGTAGAAGGGATACTGATGGGCAGTGTCACTTTTGGTACTAAGGCTAGCATCAACTATATGTAGGGCAAAGGACCAGAGTTCAGACTAATGTAATAATAAAATACAATAAATCAGTAATCCTAAATCTTCCAACTGTGGAGGCCTGTCTCGGGGACTTCTCACACCCATTTTAAGAACAACAATCTGCCAGATTTTGAATAGACCGTTCCTCAATTCATAGCACACTACCAGATAGCTTCTGGCTTCAAAATAGTCCCAGAGATTAAACTCCTGAGACAATAATGATAATCTGTTGGTCAAGGAAAACTAAATTCCAGAGACCACTCCTCCTTCCTACCTATGAGCCATAGAATTAGCATATCAATGCTAGAAAGCTGGATAAGTGTATCACTTTGTTTCTGTTTCTCTGCTAATTTCTTTCGGGAATTCAGCTCACCTTGTAATAGCATTACAATTACAATAAATTCTGCCCCTTGGCTAAGGAGATGGGTTCAAACCTGAAAAATCTTTTGAGATACTTCTCCATGTAGGTCCATTATCCCAAACTTTAGGGGTCCCCTTTCGAATAGAAAACAATGTGAAAAAGTCTGAAACTTGAGATGGTGCCCCACCCCCCCATCAGGAAGAGCCCAAGTTTAACACAAAGTTGCAAATCAAGAGACAGGATAGGAAATCAAAAATAACCTACCTATTGTAGTGCTGGAGAAACTGAGGCAAGACAGAGATCAGAGGATTTTAATATTTTAATAGTGCAGAGTTTGGATAGGTAGCCATACTAGTCATTGTCTTACTTAGTCAGCTAGCTGGCTAGGACTCTTGTCTCAAAGCATCCAACAATGAGCAAGGGATTCCAGAGACTCTTATAGGACTCCAGCTATCAGGGAAACAAAGGCAAGGGGGGAGCAGAGCACTGGTGAATGAGAACTCCAGGAAGGATCATAACTTTTTAATTCTGACAGATTGTGGGTAAAGAAGCTAGGACACAGGATGTCTGAGCCAGAAAGATGCCCAAACATTTGAGATAAGCCATCGGCTGTTTTATGATTCTTTGGAATGCTAGAGTGCAGAGCTCCACAGACCTAACTAACTCAGTCCTAATGGCCAGGAGTAGGGGGTTGCTACCAGGGAAATGGAAGCAGGACAATTCAGGGAAACTGAGGCATAACACCTATAAAAATTAAATTTAATCCTTTGAGGGAAAAATAAATAATGAAATAAAAAACTTTCAATCATTTCTAATGAAAAGATCAGAGCTAAATGGGAAATTTAACTTTCATTCACAAGACTCAAGAAAAGCATTAAAAAGTAAACATGAAGGTGTTTTAATTAAACTTTATCTTTCCATATGGAAAGTTAATATATGTATCTTCTAAGAAACTTTATCACTATCAGAGTACTTAGAAAAAAATCTAAATAAAAAGAGGGTACAGGAGTGAGTCAATTATGTGGGGATGATGGGGGAAATGGAAGATTAGATAAGAAAGAAGCATCTCCTAAGAGAAGGAAAAAGAAAACAGAACAATCAATGCTTGAATCTCACTCATATTAAACTAGCTCAATGTGAATGTGAGTGTGTGTGTGAAAGAGAGAGAGAGAGAATATATAAACATACTCAATAGTTATAAAAAGTTACTAAAGATAAGAAGTAGCAGAAAATAGGGGTAAGGAGAGAAAAGAGTGTGATAAGGAGAGAGGGCAGTGGTCAGAAGCAAACCAGGCTTGAGAGAAGCCTGTACCTAAGAAAAGGTACAGAATAAAGGTAGAAAAAAAGGACAAAAGAATATAGGATAAGGGGAAATCCAGTTAGTAAACATAACCATGAATATGAATGGGATGAACTCACCCATAAAACATATTAAAAAGAAGAATGGATGAGAAAGCAGAATCCAACAATGTGTTGCTTATAAGAAACACACTTGGGGCAGTTAGTGGATAGAGCACCAGCCCTGAAGTCAGGAAGACCTCAGACACTTAACACTTCCTGGCTGTGTGATCCTGGGCAAGTCACTTAACCCCAATTTCCTCAGGAAAAAAAAAAGAAAAAGAAAAAGAAACACACTTGAAAAAGAGAAGGGGTAGGGTTGAATCTATTAAGCTTCAACTAAAGTTACAAAAGTAGAAGTAGCAACAATTATCTTAGAGGGAAAAAGCAAAATTAGACTTAATTAAAAGGAATAAGCAAGGCAGCAATAATTTGTTTAAAAAAAAAAAAAAAAAAAACACAGACAATGAAGGAACATTAGTATTAAACATAGATACCCCAAACAGCACAGCATCAAAATTTTTAATGAAGAAGTTAAATGAATCATAGGCAAAAACAGAGGAAAAACTTTGTACTGATGGAAGACTGCAATTTTTTTCATCTTAGAATTAGACAAATCTAACCATAAAATAAGAAAGTCAAGGAAATGAACAGAATCCTAGAAAAGTTGGATGTGATTTAAAAAAAAAAAAATACTTCTGGGGAAAAGTGAATAGAAATAGAAAGGTGTTTATCTTTTTTTTCTAAAAATTGACCATTTATAAGGACATAAAAACATCACAGATTCAGAAAAGGAGAAATAACAAATATATCCTTTTCAAACCATAATACAATAAAAAACAAAGTACATATGCTAAAGGGCTATAGAAAGTTTTAAATCCTCAATTAAATTTCAACATGGAAATCCTGATAATAAAAGAAGAGATAAAACTGAATACAAGAAAACCATTAAAAATAGAAGTTAGTTTTATGAGAAAAAAAATCAATAGATAAACCATTGACTAATTTAATTGGAACAAAAAAGAAAACCAAATCGACAGTATCAGAAATGAAAAGGGTGAATGCTAATACAATAAAATTAATTATTAGGAATTATTTTGTCCAACAATATACCAGTATCAACCTAAGTGAACTGGATTTTAACAAAAATATAAATTGTTCAGATTAATAGAAAAGGAAACAGAATATTTAAATAACCCTTAAAAAAATACACTGAATAAACCATCAATAAGCCCTTTAACAAAAATCCTCACAAGTAGATGGATTTTCTTTTTTCTTTTTTGCTGAGGCAATTGGGGTTAAGTGACTTGTCTAGCGTCACACAGATAGGGAGTATTAAAGTATCTGAAGCCAGATTTGAACTCAGGTCCTCCTGTCTTCAGGGCTACACCATTTAGCTACCCCAAGCAGATTAATTTTCAAGTGAATTCTACCAAATATTTTAGGAACAATTGATCCCAATACTACATAAACTATATGGGGAAAAAAGGGTAAAGAAAATTTCTCTTATAAAACAAATATGGTTCTAATACCCTAAACCAGGAAGAGAAAAAAAAAAAAAATATATATATATATATATATGCACCAATTTTTCTAATGAATCAACATGCCAAAAAAAAAAAATAATTAAAGAAAATATTAGTAAAGTGATTAAAATTATAGCACTATGTTACAAACAGTACACACTATGACAGGTTGGATTTATATCAGGAACATATAATTGGCTTATAATTAGGAAAACTCAATAATTGTCCATTAATAAAATTACTTTTATTATCAAAAATTGCAAAAAAAAAAAAAAAAAAAGTCCTTTGACAAACCACCACACCTATTCTTCTCAAAAACACTAAACTAAAAAAATGTAGCCATCCTTAAAATGATCAAAAGTATCGACTTAGAGTTAGGAGCAAGATTATCTGTAATAAAACATGAAATCTTTATCAAAATGTGCATACCCTTTGATCTAGCAGTGTTTCTACTAGTCTTGTGACTCAAAGAGATCATAAAGAAGGGAAAGGGACCCACATATGCAAAAATATTTGTGGCAGTCCTTTTTGTACTAGCAAGAAACTGGAAACTAAGGGTGCCCATCAGTTGGAAAATGACTAAATAAAGTTATGAAATATGAATGTCATGGAATATTATTGCTCTATAAGAAATGATCAGCAGGATGATTTCAGAAAGGCCTGGAGGGACTTATATGAAATGATGCTAAGTGAAATGAGCAGAACCAGGAGATCACTGTACATAGCAATAAGATTATACAATGATCAATTCTGATGGACATGGATCTTTTCAACAATGAGATAATTCAAGCCAGTTGTGATGAAGAGAGCCATCTACACCCAGAGACAAGACTGTAAGAACTGAGTGCAGATAACAATTTAGCATTTTCACTCTGTTATTTGCTTACATTTTGTTTTCTTTATCACTTTTTTCCCCCTTTTTGATCGGATTTTTCTTGGGCAGCAAGATAATTGTATAAATATGTATACATATATTGGATTTAACATATATTCTTAACATGTTTCACATATATTAGATTAATTGCCATTTTAGGAAAGGAGTTGGGGGAAAGTGGGGAAAATTTGAAACACAAGGTTTTGCAAGGGTCAGTGTTGAAAAATTATCCATGAATATGTTTTGAAAATAAAAAGCCTTAATTAAAAAAAAAGTGAAGCCTTCCCAGTAAAATCAGTGATGAAGCAAGTGATGAAGCAGGGATGCCTAATATCACTATTATTCAAAATTGATATAAAATTGTTAGCTATATCATTAAGAGAAGAAAAATAAATTGATAGAATATAAATAGGGGCAGATAGGTATTACAATGGATAGAGCACCAGCCCTGAAATCAGGAGGACTGAGTTCAAATCTGATCTTAAGACACTAAACGCTTCCTAGCTGTGTGACTCTGGGTAAGTCACTTAACCCCAATTGCCTCAGCAAAAAAAAAAATAAAATAAGCAATAAGGAAACAAAACTATCATTCTTTGTAGATGATATGGTGGTATACTTAGAGAACTCGAGAAGTAAAAACTTAGTTGAAATAATTTAAAGCTTTAGTAAAGTTGTAGGATATAAAATAAAACTACATAAATCATCAGCTATATACTACCAACAAATCCATGCAGTCAATGATAGAAAGGAGGAACTTAGATCTATCTGCCAAGACAAATCCAGAGATTGTATGAACACAATTAAAAAACACTTTTTTTAAAGATTCAAACAACTGGAGGATTAGCTAGGCCAGGCCAATATAATAAAAAATCATAATTCTACCTTGGTAATTTACTTATTCAATGTCATACCAATCGAACTACAAAATAATAAAGTTACAAAAAATAGTAATAAAATTTATCTGAGAAGAACAAAAGATCAAGAATATCAAGGAAATCAATAGAAAAAAATAAGGAAACAGATGGCCTAGCAGTTTCAGATTTCAAATTATGTGACAAAGTAGTAATCTTCAAACAATCTGATATTGGTTAAGAAATAGAGTGGGGGGGGGGGGGGGACAAACAGAGTGGTGGAACAGAAAATTTGATTAGGTGCATGATACACAGTAGTGAGTTGTGATAGTAATCTAGTGTTTTATAATCTCAAAGATGTAAGCTGTGGGGTAAGGACTCACCATTGGACAAAAATTGCTGGGAAAATTGGAAAGCAGTTTGGCAAAAACCAGACCCACATCTCACACCATACGCCAAGATATGGTCAAAAATAAATGATTTAGACATAAAAGGTTATATCAAAAATAAAGGAAACTTAGAAAATGTACCTGGCAGGTCTACAAATAAACTAAACAAAATTCACTAAACAAAAAGTAGGACTATAACAAGTAAAAGAGATAATTCTGATTACATGAAATTAAAAAGTTCTTATACAAATATAATTAATGCAGCCAAAATTTGATGGAAAACAGTAAATTCAGAAAAGAAAATTGCACATGTCTGACAGAGTCCCCACTTCTAAAATATAGAGAATTGAGCCATATTTATAACAATAAGAAGTATTACCCAGTTAATAAATGGTCAAAAGATATGAACAATTTTCATAAAAAAAAATCATAGCCATCAATAATTAGACTTTTTTTTTAAATGTTCTAAATGATTACTTATTAGAAAAATGCAAATTAAAACAACTGATGCTATCTCATATCTATTAGATTGGCTACCATGACTGAAAAGGGAAATGACAAATGCTAGAGGAGATATGGGAAAAATAAAGACATTAATTCACTCCTGGTAAAGTTGTGATCTAGTTCAACCACTCTGGAAAAAAATTTGAAACTATGCACAATAGGCAATAAAACTAGGCATTCTCTTTGACCCAGCAATACCATTGATAGATGTGCATACTTCTCCCCCCCCCAAAAAAAAAAAAATCAAAGAAAAGGGGAAAGGATTTACTTATACAAAAATACTTATTATCGCAACTCTTTTTGTTGTGGTGGCAAAGAATTGGAAATTGAACGGATACCCATCAGTTGGGGAATGGCTGAACATTATGGTATATGACTGTGTTGGAATCAATCAGAACTATTATTATTAGAAATGACATGCAGAATAGTTTCAGAAAAACCTGCCAAGACTTATGAACTGATGCAAAGTGAAATAAGCAGAATCAGGAGAACACAATAACAGCAAATAACTGTGAGACACTTAGCTACTCTGATCAAAACAATGATCCAATGCATTTCTAAAGGACCCATGATCAAAGATGCTATCTGCTTCCAGAAACAGAGCTGATGAATTATCAATGTAAAGTGAAGCACACTCCTTTCAATTTATCTTTATCTTTATTTTTTTTTTGCAATATAGATAATATGGAAATGTTTTCCATGAATTCACATGTATAACCAATATCAAATTGTTTTCTTTTTCATGGGTAGGGGAGGGAAGAAGAGAAAGAATTCAGAACGTTAAAAAAAATTTTAATGAGTGTTTTTTTAATATGTAATGGAAATATTTAACAAAATAAAAATAATTTTTTTAATTTAAAATTAAAAAAAAAAAAAAGAAATGGCAACATACTTAAAGGCATGATAAAATCACATAAATCCTTAATACAGATTCATCAAATGAAAAACACCTAATGCTTAAAGGAAAAGTTAATCAAGTATACTCTACCAAAATGCTCACTCAGTTTTACACAGGAAAACTACTAAAGGTTTACTTTAGAAACTTTTTTTAATAATAGGAATAAAATTCATTTTGAGGAACAAAAGGTCAAGAATCTCTTATAGAAATAAAGAAAAAGTTGGGAAGGAAAAAGGCCTAAAATATATCTCAAACTATATAGCTAAGAAGTAACAGTCAAAACTATTTCATTCTGGTTGAAAAATAGGAGTCAATCAGTGAAACAGTTAAAGTATATAACATGGAGAAGAGAATAAATATAATAGTATAATGTTCAATTAATTCAACTATCATGGTAACAGTGCTCTATCTGTAAAATAACTGTTAAGAAAACTGGAAAGCCATCTGGCAAAAATAAGATTTCAACCAACATTTCATACATCCTATATCACAATAGGCTACAAATGATTATATTTGTCACTCAGACACAAAAACCCACATCATAAAGCAAGAAGGGAAAAATATTTTTTGATGACATGATGGTATACTTAGAGAACCCCAAAGACTCTGCTAAAAAGCTATTAGAAATAATTCAGAATTTTAGCAAAGTCGCAGGATACAAAATAAATCCACATAAATCCTCAGCATTTTTATACATTACCAACACAATTCAACAGCAAGAGATACAAAGAGAAATCCCATTCAAAATAACGGTCGATAGTATAAAATATTTGGGAATATATCTACCAAAGGAGAGTCAGGAATTATATGAGCAAAATTACAAAACACTTGCCACAAAAATAAAGTCAGATTTAAATAATTGGAAAGACATTCAGTGCTCTTGGATAGGCCGAGCAAATATAATTAAGATGACAATACTCCCTAAACTAATCTATTTATTTAGTGCTATACCAATCAGACTTCCAAGAAACTATTTTAATAACCTAGAAAAAATAACAACAGAATTCATATGGAACAACAAAAGGTCGAGAATTTCAAGGGAAGTAATGAAAAAAAAATTAAGTGAAGGTGGTCTAGCTGTATCTGATCTAGAACTGTATTATAAAGCAACAGTCACCAAAACCATTTGGTATTGGCTAAGAAATAGACTAGTTGATCAGTGGCATAGGTTAGGTTCACAGGGCAAGATAGTGAATAAAAATAACAATCTAGTGTTTGACAAACCCAAAGATCCCAAATTTTGGGATAAGAATTCATAATTTGACAAAAACTGCTGGGAAAACTGGAAATTAGTATGGCAGAAACTAGGCATGGACCCACATTTAACACCACATACTAAGATTAGATCAAAATGGGTCCAAGATTTAGGCATAAAGAACGAAATCATAAATAAGTTAGAGGAACAGGGGATGGTTTACCTCTCAGACTTGTGGAGGAGGAAGGAGTTTGTGTCCAAGGGAGAACTAGAGACCATTATTGATCACAAAATAGAAAATTTTGATTACACCAAATTAAAAAGTTTCTGCACAAACAAAACTAATGCAAACAAGATTAGAAGGGAAGTTAACAAATTGGGAAAACATTTTTACAGTTAAAGGTTCTGATAAAGGCCTCATCTCCAAAATATACAGAGAATTTATAAGAAATCAAGCCATTCTCCAATTGATAAATGGTCAAAGGATATGAACAGACAATTTTCAGGTGATGAAATTAAAACTATTTCCACTCATATGAAAGAGTATTCCAAATCACTATTGATCAGAGAAATGCAAATTAAGACAACTCTGAGATATCATTACACACCTGTCAGATTGGCTAAGATGACAGGAACAAATAACGATGAATGTTGGAGGGGCTGTGGGAAAACTGGGACACTGATGCATTGTTGGTGGAGTTGTGAAAGAATCCAACCATTCTGGAGAGCAATCTGGAATTATGCCCAAAAAGTTATCAAAATGTGCATACCCTTTGACCCAGCCATACTACTACTGGGCTTATATCCCAAGGAAATAGTAAAGAAGGGAAAGGGACCTGTATGTGCCAAAATGTTTGTGGAAGCCCTTTTCATAGTGGCTAGAAGCTGGAAGATGAATGGATGTCCATCAATTGGAGAATGGTTGGGTAAATTATGGTATATGAATGTTATGGAATATTATTGTTCTGTAAGAAATGACCAACAGGAGAAATACAGAGAGGCTTGGAGAGACTTACATCAACTGATGCTAAGTGAAACGAGCAGAACCAGAAGATCACTATACACTTCAACAATGATACTGTATGAGGATGTATTCTGATGAAGTGGATATCTTCAACATAGAGAAGAGCTAATCCAATTCCAATTGATTAATGATGGACAGAATCAGCTACACCCAGAAAAGGAACACTGGGAAATGAGTGTAAACTGTTATTTTTACCTTCTGAATCCAATTCTTCCTGTGCAACAAGATATTTGGTTCTACACACATATATTGTATCTAGAATATATTGTAATATATTTAACATGTATAAGACTGCCTGCCATCTGGGGGAGGGGGTTGGGGAGGAACGGAAAAAATCTGAACAGAAGTAAGTGCAAGGGATAATGTTATAAAAAATTACCCATGCATATGTACTGTCAAAAAAAAAGTTATAATTATAAAATAAAATAAAAATTAAATTAAAAAAAAAAAAAGAAAACTATTTTTTGCAACTACTGATAGAGTAAGAGTTCATGATCAATCAAGAGACAGAAAGGAATATATGATAAAATGGCTATTTTTGATTACATAAAATTAAAAATTTCCACACAAACAAACAATTCAGCTAAAATAAGCAGAGAAATGGTTAACTGATAAATCTTTGGAGCAAGAGCCTCCGATAACAACCTAGTATCTAAAATATACAAGAAGCAAGCTGAAATAAATAAGAATGCTAGCCATTTCCTAACAGACAAAAGGAGGTGAACAGGAAGCTTTCAAAGGAAGAAAATTCAAGCAGTTGACAACCATTTTAAAATGCTCCAAATCCCTAGTAATTAAAGAAATGCAAATTAAAACATCTTTGGGCTTCTGAATTGGTCTAGACATTCTGGAAAACAGTTTGAAACTACGCCCAAAGTCACTAAACTATGTATATCCTTTGACCCAGGAATACCAGTACTAGGCCTAAAAGATAAGAAAAGGGCCCACATGTATTAAAAATATTCCTAACAGCTTTTTGTCAGAGCAAAAAGTTAAAAACTAAAGGGGTCACCCATCAACTAGTTAATGGCTGATTAAATTATACTATATAAATAGAATATTATTCCAATCCTAATAATAATGAAAAAGAGAAAGCTGGGAAAATTTATATCAACTGTTGATCATCATCAACAAAATTCACACAACTGTACTAGGTCCACTTAAGAGTCTTTTCTGGGCCCTCAATGCTATAACAATCTCATTTTTCTTTCCAGATGGATATTCTATAGCATTCCCCAAATAGCTGTTCCAAACTTCTCTTCCCAGGCTTCCTAGATGATAACTTTGTTTACACTGTAAGATCTCCTGCCTTTTTTTTTTAACCAAGGAAACAAAAAACAACCTCTACCCTGAGTTCCCTCTGCTTTTTTATTTTCCATCTCAAAATCACTCTACCTATCATTCTTTCCTTTGGCCTCAATCTCTGGGGAAGAGGTGGCCTTTCTTGTAAAGGTCAACTTCTCGAATTGTATCCTTGATTTCATTCCTTCCTATCTCCAGTATACAATATTACATGCAACCACATGCATGGAGGGAGAAACAGAAGTAAACAAAGAATAGGAAAAAAGTTTTCATTCCTTCTCTTGCTTCCAAGTATATGCAGATATTTCCAATCCTTAAAAAGCTTTACTTAACGCTGTTATTCCTAATTACTAACTTTAGCTTCCTCTTTCCTTTCTTTCATAGAAAACTCCTAAAAAAATTTTTCATTTTCTTTACTTTCTCATCTTTTTACTCACTTCTCAATCCCATGGCAATGTAGCTTCCAAACCCAACCACTCATAAAAAATTGTATTTTCCAAGATTAAAATAGTCTTTTAATTACTAAATTCAAAAGTTTTATTAATTCTTTCTCCTCTTGACCTCTATTTCACACTATTGCCACAGATGGACAGGCTCTGACCCAGAGACTCTTTATGCACTATAATACTTGTCTAAAAAGTTCTTAGTAATCTCTTTTACTGGAGCTAACTATTTCACTTTCTATGGAAAAGAAATATCCCAGCAACCCTTCCCTCCATGTAAATTAAGCCAGTTGGGTGTTTTTTTTGGTCCGTTTTCTCCAATAAAAGGTATTAGAACTGTCTTAGGTACATGATTAGTGCAAACTGGCTACTGACATCACTTTTGGTTTATAGAAGTACAAAACAGTCATGAAGAGCTCCAGGAGAGAGGTCTGATGTTTGGATGACTAAACATCATGGGCATTTCAAGCAGAGAAACTTAAATCGCCTGAAATCAACTTTCTGTATCCCTACTAAATTTCCTTCTTGAGTAAATTTTATTTTTTCAAATTGTTGAATATACTGGCAAATGTTAAACTGAGTTTTTCATTTTGTTCCATTATCAAACAGGCTTCTCTCACATTAGCTCCTAATGACTAGAATAGTTCAATGTTCCTTTGGAAGGAAATCATTCCTGGAGTGGTTTGTGCTCATCAATGACTTGAACAAAAGTATAAATGCCATCCAAATAAAAAATTTTAATGACACATAGTTAGAAAGCTTAACTAACATAGTGGATGAAAATGTTAGGGTTTAAGTTACTAAATGAAATTTGATAGGTTTAAATAAAAGCATTTCCCTTAAACTAAAAAAAAAACAAAAAACAAGTCTATAGGTCTAAGATGGGAAAGGTTACAAGATAACTGTTTGCCCAAAAAAGATTATATAAAGATTTCAAAAGACTGAAAGCTAAATGTGAGCTAGAAGGCATGATAGAAGAGTCAATAAGATTATTGCCATGCAACAGCACAGAAACAGGCATAAATTCCAAGGAAGTCAATAGTTGCACTGTATTTTACTATGGGTAAGCCCACATATGAAGTATTACTGTCTGTTTATCTCATTTCTGGAAGATATTGCTGGAGCAGCTAGATGGCCCCATGGATACAGCACTGGTCCCAAGTTCAAATCCAGCCTCAGGTTGACACATACTGTGTGACAAGTCATTTAATCCAGATTGTTCCACCCACTCTGCGCCCTCAAAGAAGTACTAAACTAAGAACATGTAGAAAAGGATATCAACATATGCTGCAAAATTTCAAGACCCTGCTATGTGAGGAAAGAAGTGGGCTTTAAGGAAAACCATCCCAAAGAAGAGGGATTAAACTTGTTCTGTTTCTCATAAAATGTCAGGCATTAAACAAATGCTTGAGGATGACTACAGCAGGAAGAATGAGAAGGAATGAGTGTACATGAGTGAATGAGACCATCCAATGGGCAAATGCTTCAGGACAGAGTGGGTTTCCCTAAATGGAAGAATTTGAGTAAAGGCTGAATATCTACTTCTTGAATGTGCTGTGGAAGTTTTCTTTGGGTCTTGATTGAAGTGGATTCAAATAGTCTCTGAAGTTCTTTTTCAACTCTGATGATCTATGACCTCTTTAACTGAAATTTCTCTCTGTAATGACTTTGTATTTAACTACATGTATTTATTTTGTCTTACACATGTATCATATAAACACATACTTAATTCTAATCTGTAGGTATGTAAAAGTTCAAGTTATCTTCCCAAATTGAGATTTTCATTTTTTTCTTTATATTCCCAGTGCCAAGAACACTTTCTTATGCTTTAAAAATATTTGCTGATTGACTTGAGAACAAAAACATAAACAATTCTAAATGAGTATAAAGTACTAAAGTTTTTTAAATCTTTTAAAAAAAAAAAAAAGTTTTTAGCTTTCTACTGCTTATGCTATATTCAAAGGAGAGGGACGCAACACATGTTTTCTAAACCCCTTCAAAAACATGGTTTTGTCCCTTTAGCTATGTATAAGGGGAATATACAAGAAAGGGGATATTGTAGATATCAAGGATACGGGCACATGGCAAGACCAGGTCTGTAATGTTACTTTAACAAACAAGTTAAGGGCAAGATTCTAGCCAAGAGAATTAATATGCATATTAAGTATATTAAACATTCTAAGAGAAGAAGTAGGCAAAGAAACAGGTAAAGAAAAATTATCAGAAGAAAAAGGAAGCCAAAGAAAAAGACACTTGGGATTAATGAAACATCAGCCTGCTCCACCAAGAGAAGCTCAACTTGTGAGAACCAATGATAAGCAGTCTGAGCTGTTGGAACCAATCCTCTATGAATTCATTGTATAAATGACTACTTAAAAAATAAATACAAGACTATTGGATTAGGAGAAAAGATTAAATTTAAAATGTAGAGTTTTTTAGCAGTTCATTTAAAAATAACTATTTTGACAAAAATCTATAAATGCTATACATACTTCAAGCTTATTAAAATACTCATGTTTTTCTACCCATGACCACTAAAGCAAGACCTTCCATAGTATATTAATACTACACTATTTTCTTTTAAAATCTGAAAGTGTCAGGTCTAAAATGTTTTCTCTTTAAGAGAAAACATAAAAGCAAAGTCTGGCTTACATGTTTCATCATGAGCCTAGCTACCTTGTGATTATTTTACTATTCTACAAAGAAAGAACCTCAGTAATTCTTACTGCATGACTGGTATCCTAGATTGTACTCTGTATAACTTATGTCATATAACTCTATTTGCAAATGTTTGTATGAAATATTAAAAAGCAAAATGAAAATTTTTAAATCAAAAAAGTAATGTTCTCTGAAAGCATTTTGGCACTGAATAAAGACTTTCATTTAATTCAAAGGAGAGAATGAATCCTATTCTAAAATTTCCAACTCTAAACATTAGCAGTTCTATAAATATCACTCTCCACCTACCAAAAAGGCAACAAAAGGAAAGTATCATTCCCAAGTGGAAATTAGCTCCAGTGATATATGTGCATGCCACAGGCATAAAACACTTTTCATACCAAAACTTCATTATTTTTTTTTTTGGTTTTGATTATGAATGGAGGTGATGCGCTAATGTACTCAAGAAGTGTTCTCATTTCTTATATCGCTGTAACTGTGCCACCTACTGGTAACAGACCTTCCTTAAAGTTTCAAACCTTTGCTCAAAACTCTAGGAATCTAAATGAACCTAAAATAAAGAACAAATTAATGGTCACTAAGTAGCATGTGCCTCTTCCTCCAAATACACTACAATAGAATAGCAGCATGTTCCTCCCTCACTTTTACAAAGTCTCTTCAATAAAACAATGTAGTTGAAAAGAGTTTTTTCACTTGTCTACTTGGCTTTCCTTTATTTGAACAACTACTACAACCTCCTTATTAAACTTTGGGAGATCCGCTAATTTTATCCGTGCAGAGAAAAGCCACTCATCTCCTGGTGGACGGAGCATCCGGTGGATGTCTCAGTTGTAGTCACTGCTGTCTGTGTGTCTCGCTTCCAGGAGAATGTGGATTCCTTGAGGGCAGGGCCTGCTTGGTTTTAGTCTTGACATGTCTAGCAGCTGGCCCTAGAACTTCATAAACACTTGTTGAATTAAACTGAAAACCTCGGAAAGCTGATTAGTCTATCTAGGAAAAATCTTTCCCGACCAAAATGAAGAGCGGCTCCAGGGGCCAGAAAGCAACGGAATGGCGCTTTGGTCAAGAACTTTCTTCTGAATGCACTTCCCACGAGATAGCGCCCTCACCAGGGCAGGAGCAGGGGGCACTGCGGCAACCTTCAGGGCTGGCAGCGGGAGCCATCCGTGACTCACCCTGGTGCCTACTCAGCTCCAGCCAGAATGACGTGTCAAAACGGATCATGACGACTGGCCTCAAGAGGCAGCGTTCTAGAGTTAGGAGAACACAATCTTCTTGGTTCAAAAGTGGCTACTCTGGGAAAAGGAATCCAGACCTTCAGCTTTTATAACAGAGACAGAGACTAAGGGGAGGGGCTACAGGGTCAGCACTGGGGCATGTGACCAGGCAACTGCAGGGCGGGGCTTGGTACCACTGCTCCCTCCTCCCTGCAGCTCTGCTCCTTCCCTTTTGGGGTCCCCTTCTTCCTGATGGGTAATGGGACAGCCCCTGGCTTTTCCACTCGTCCTAGGACAGGTGTCATCTTGCAGAAGTCATGACATTTTTGTGTAAAATAGGCCAAAAATATCTCTGAAATTCTGAGTGCATTCCCATATAGAAAAAATAAAAACACCTTTTTTATTTAGTGAAGATGAGCCTGCTAGAATTTTTAGTACCTACTATATACGCCAGGCACCCACCACCAGAGAAAAGAAGGCGACCAGTATGGCCAGGCTGCCAAGATTGTGTAGGGCTTCAGGAGCTACCTGCAGGGGTCTGCTTTCTATCCCCGTGGGCTGCCATGGACCACTGTGGCAGGTAGTGAAGCCTGTGGACCCTTTTCTCAGATAATGCTTTTAAAACTCTTAATTGAAGTAAATGCTACTTTTCAATTAAAGATGTGATGGTCTTCTAACAAATACAAAGACCCTTCAAAGGACCCAAAAGCTCCAAGTTAAGAATACCTGTCTGAAAAAAAACAGGATATCACTTGAGTTTAAAAATCTCAACTTGAGGAAAATTACTTCAGCAGCTATGTGGGGAGACTTGACCAGGGAGGCCAACTGAGGGACTACTGACACAATCCATTGAGACAACCCTCAAGATCTCATTAACAGTGATCCTAAAAAATACCTACAATGTACTTTTAAAGCTTTCCAGATCTAAATCTGTTAGGAGTGCATTGGCACGGGAGAAAAGAAAATAATAAAGGAAACTTCTAATAGGTGGGAAACAATAGAGGAAGCAATGCTGAAAACCCCCTAAACCATTCTAGGTAGACAATAACGTCTAATAACCAAACAATTAATATGAACTTTCATGGAAAGCAATGACTCTTAAAAGTATTCCGACACAGTTTATGTCCTCCAGAAGTTTTCACATTGTAGAGGTGATGTTGCATTTTTAAAAAAAATACAAGAATCCATGATGTGTTGGATGGTATAGATGGCAACAAGATTTCAAGAAGGGAATGAAAACTTGTTTTTATTGATTTTTATAATAAATTTAATATTGAGGTTTAATATAACCAACTAAATCAATAATTTTAAATTTTAATTATTTTTAACATAAAATATAATTTTTCAGTCTCTCAGAGTTCTACACAGTATTTATTCTTTATTCTTCACTTTTTAAAGAGATAATTTTTCTCTGTCCAATAGTCAAGGAAAGCTTCCCAAAAAATGCTATCTGAGCCAGATTTTGGATGGCTTAGAATATAAGTGGGCAGAAAAGGACATCAAAGATACTACAAGATAAAGTTTATATTTCTCAACTGTTTTTATAAACTAGGCAATCAGGGATTCCAGGTTTAAAATAACAAATTTGTTTTATTTTTATACCAAAAACAATAGTTTAAGTCTTACAAAGCACTTTACTTAGGTGAGGCTAGCTTTAGTGTTAGAACAACCCTTGCTACACAGGTTAATATAATTCATATTGTTATTGTTCAGTAATTGTATCAGATTGTTCATGATCAAATCAGGGATTTTCTTGGCAAAGATTCCAGCCTGTTTTGCCATTTCCTTTTCCAACTTATTTTACAGATGAGTAACTGAGGCAAACAGGTTTGAGTGACTTGCCCAAGGTCACCCATTAGTGCCTGAGCCTAGATTTGTACCAGGAAGATGAGTCTCCCAGACTCCAGAACCAGAGCTCTCTATCCAATGCATCACCTAAGGGATTTGTGCAAGGTCACACAGATAACTGTAGAAAAGTTTTATTTGAATCTAGGTCTTACAGTTTCAAAGTTCAAAACTCCCCACCCTGGGCCTCCGATATAGATCTTGATTGTTATTCAGTATGTTAGCTATCTCTCCCAGATTTGGGTCCTTTGTATACTTATATAATAAGTATGTTATCCATTTCTTTATCCAAGAGACTAATAAAAGTGTGCAATAACAAAGGAACCAGAGACACTCTATAGCAGATCTAAGCCTAGGTTGAATTCATAACCTCTTAGGTCTAGTGACAAACAATTCTAAATCCATCAGCTCTATTAACATCTAACCTCAAGTAAGTTCCTTACCCAGAAAAATATCACCGAAAGTGAACTTAATTTCTCCCCTGGTGTGAAAATTAGCATTGCAAGTGTTTTGCTAAAATCTAGGTAAATCTTTACCTGGGTTTTTAACACTGTTGAAAAAAGAAAAAATCAGGACAGCTAGGTGGTGCAATGGATAGAGTAACCAGCTCTGAGTCAGGAGTACCCGAGCTCAAATTTAGTCTCAAGATACGTAACACTTCTTAGCTGTGTGACCCTGGACAAGTCACTTAACCCCAATTGCCTCGGGGGAGGGGGGAAGAAGCCAGCTATCCAAGCCAAACCAATATAACCCAATAAGAACACCAATACGCATAAAAATGTGTTTAAGATAGTACAATAAAAAGTAGTCCTGGCCTTCAGAAAACATAGTCAACTTCCCCCTTAGTTTTTATATAGCTACTTCATGTTATGAACTTTACCCTGTGATGTTCTTTTAATTAAACTTATCTGAATTAAGGTTACTTTGCCCCTCCCCCTTAATCCCATTAGGGAAAAAAAGCTTAGTGAAAAGGACTATTTCTTACTTTAAAATTTATCTGAGATCATCATATGCACATACCAGACACTAAGATAGAAAATGAAGGAAAGAAAAAGTCAGTGACAGATGTCTGATAATAAGGAATTGAGAATGGCCTTCACCAGACTTTCCTTTCCATCTGCAGCTCTAACTTGTTTCAACTCCAGAGAACAAAATGCTCTCCCAAATTAAGATCATCATCTCTAATCTCACTGCCACAATGCTAATTCAAGCTTGGAAGGCTACCTCCAACAGTTTTTTCTCCTGATTTGAGGGCTGGAGGGTGGAGTACCAAATCCCTCCCAAAGCCTTCCCCCTCTAGAAATTGGACTCCCAGTTCACTCTACTCTGCTTAGTCAGGTTTCAACTCCAACCCACTAGTGTAATCTCCTCCTACTTTCTACCTTCTTTTTGTATGTGTATGTTGTCTTCTCCAGTTAAACCATAAGACTCTTGAGTGCAGGATCCTTCTTTTTCTTATTTTGTATCAGCAGCATTTAACACAGCAGGTAGGGGTTGAGTGGGAATCAGGCCTACTGTGCTTGGCTAAGCAAGATAGAATTAAGAGCAGTGGATAGACGTTTCAAGGAGTTAAACATAGGGGTTCTAATTAGAATTATAACAGAAGTGTAAAAGGTGGAAATTGAGAAGATGTTCATCAATTGGGGAAGGGCTGAGCAAGAATGTTTTCAGAAAAATCTGGAAAGACTTTAAGTGAACTGATGCAAAGAACCCTAAGAACATTGTACACAGTAACACTAACACTATAAGACGATCAACTGTGAATAAATTAGCTATTTTCAACAACACAGTGATCTAATGCAAAGGACTCATGATGAAAAATGCTATCCCCCTTCCAGACAACAAACTGAAGTCTGAATGCAGATGGAAATATAATTTTTAAACTTTGTTTTTCTTGTTTGGGTTTTTTTTTCTTTTTGGGGGGGCTGTTGGTTTGGTTTTTTTTTAAACAACATAACTAATATAGAAATATACTATGCCTGAGCTACATGTATATAACCTATTAAATTGTTTACCTTCTCCAAGAAGAGAAGGAATGGAGAGAATCTGGAACTCAAATTTTAAAAAAGAAAAATGAATGTTAAACATTTTTTATATGTAATCAGAAAAAAAAATTGAAAGAAAAAAAGTTCCCTAGGAGATGAAAGGTTATTTTGCTTTGGAAGACAACTATTTAGGTGTGCTCTAAAGTGGATTTTTTTTTTTGGAGAGGGGGAGAATGAATTGGACTTGATGCCTAAAGTACCTTCTGACTACAATTATGTGGTCTCAGCTTTAGCAAGTATGTAAGAATATTCCAATAATCAATCAACAAATTTTTATAATACCTAGCACATACTGTCTAAGGGCTAAGGACACAAGACAAACCTATTTATGATTCTGACAATGTAAATTCAAAAACAGATATTCAAGATTTAAAAAGAGGAAAGTACTATAAGAGACCTTAACAGAAAGTAAATATATACACTACAATGAGGTAAAAATGACTATGTGACCCAAATATTAAAAATCACATTATTTAATTGTTTTTGTTTTTTTTAATTTTCAAAGCAATCATATTACGTACATTTCAGTTATGAGTAGGGGGACAAATTATTAAACAAAAGATAAGTGCAATCACATGAGAAAATATCAATTAGAGGCCATTTATAAGCTTTTTTTAATCAACAAAAAAAATCAATGAAACTAGGAAAATAGCTAAGGGGACAGGAGGCAGAGAATCTTTGCCTCAAGTGTTTCTGATAAGATCTGATTTCCAAAATATATAAGAAACTAACATATATACTAAACACTAGCAAACAAGAAATCAAAAGATATGAACAATCATAAAATACTACTCCAAAGGACTAATAAGAGAAAACTCTCATAATATAACATAAAATAATAATAAATTATTATGCTCAGAACTCTGATTATAACTAGAAAGAGTATGTAGAAAAGGAGACTGGTCAGGCAGTGAAGAAGTCAATCAATATGTTTAATATAATGAGTTTAAAATAAGTATAGGACAGGGGCAGCTAGGTGGCGCAATGGATAGAGCACCAGCCTTGAGTTCAGGAGGACCAGAGTTCAAATGTGGTCTCAGACACTTAACACTTCCTAGCTGTGTGACTCTGGGCAAGTCACTTAACCCCAGCCTGGGGGAGGTGTGTGTGTGTGTGGGGGGGGGGGGGGGGAGTATAGGACTATATGATGATCAATTGTGATAGACTTGGCTCTTTTCAACAATGTGATGATTTCAAGACAATTCCAATAGATTTGTGATAGAAAGAGCCATCTACATCCAGAAAGAGGACTAAGCAGACTAAATGTGACTAAATACTTTCATGCTGTTGTTGTTTTTCTTTCATGTGGTTTTTTCCCCCTTGGATCTCATTTTCTTACACAGCATGATGAATATGGAAATTTGTTTAGAAGAATTGCACATGTTTAAGTACATCAGATTGCTTGCTGAGAGGGATGAAGAGGGAAAAGGGAAGAAGAAAATTTTGGAACACAAGGTTTTGCAGAGGTGAATGTTGAAAACTATCTTTGCATGCATTTAGAAAAATAAAATACTACTGAAAACAAAATTAAATTAAATTTTAAAAAGTATAGGGATGACACTATGACTTCACTCACATAAGGAATGCCCAGGTTAGGAAACTGTCTACAAATGCATACTGGTACTTTCTCTGCAACCCAGATTTATAAAATTGTCTACCTACCTCACCAAGAGATTAATAACTAACTTGACCAAATTCAAACACCTATTATGGATTAGAGGCAAGACTTGAACTTAGGTCCTTCTGACTTCAGGGCCAACTCTCTATGTCTACTAAGCCATGACAGGCCAAGAAACGACTAAAACACCCAAAGCTTAAATACTACTGGCTAAATAAGAGGTCAAAAATAGAAAGGACCCAGATGTACCAAAATATTTCTAGCAGCACTTATTGTACTACATAAAGCTGAAAATAAAGTAAATGATCATCAGTTAAACTAAATAGTGATCCATGAATAGAGCAGAACAATTACACAGTTGAGAAATGATGACTATGAAGAGTACAGTGAGGCCAGAGTTAGGAGCTTTCCTTCTGAGAATTACCATACATGCCATGTTAGCTAGTAGAGTGGACCCAGGAGGTAAAAAGGGCCTTGGCCTCTGAAGCAAGAGGTTGTGTCTTACAGGTGTTTCCTTGAGATGCTGAGGGGTGCGTCTTCTTGCTAGAGCTTTTCTTAGGACCAAGCACTAAGTCCAGGTATTTTGCTCTCAGTGCTGAGTGGGCAAGACACAGGGTAGTCCCAGAGGAGAGTAAATATAAATAACTAGCTTTGAGTCCATAGGCAAAGGATGCATAGAGATGTAGAAAGACGCATAGACATACATACACTTGCTCTTGCTTCCTGCTAACCCCTGCTGAAATTACCAATAAAGAAAGGCTGTTTGGCACTTTAATATCGGCTTGTCTTCATGTGTATCCGGGGAAGATTGGTATGTATGGCCCTAGCAATCAGTAGCCTCAGTGAGAGATTACACCTGAGATTATATATCTATATCTATTTATATATGACACACGATTTAGGAGGGGGAAGACAGAAAAAGGGTGAGAGTGGGGGAAGAGAGGGTGGGAAACATGTGCAATGTAAACAGAAGAGGCAACAAAAATGCAAACTGAACGTTATGTGATAATAAAAATCATCAAGTCTGACCCAGGAAAATGAGAATCCAATGCCCCCTTCCTTCATAGTCCCCTACCTCTGCAAAAGAAGCCAGAATAGCACACACTGTCACACTTGATTGATATGTGGGCTGGTTTCTTTTTTTCTCTTTCTTTTTATGAGGGGTGACTCCCATGGTGGGAAAAAGTGACAAACTGGGAAAGGAAGGCAATATAATATCAATTTAAAAAGTTTTTTAAGAAGTGTACAAAATGAAAGTTGGTCTTACTGCTGAAAGAGAAAGCAATAAGGCTGGAAGAAAACATTGATATTCTCTAGTTTCTCAAAGACAATGAGATAAAGAACAGACCTGTGGGCAAGGGTGGTCACTGCCTTTATACCCCCACAAAAGACAAAAAAAAAAAAAAAAAAGAAAGAAAGAAAGATTCTATTTACACCAGGATCTTTATAGCACTCTCTTATTTTGGAAAGATTCTCTTTTTCTTTACTAAGGAATGACTAACCAAGATGCTGCAAAAGATTATTACTTCACTGTTAAGGAACAATAAGTAACTTAAAAAAAAAAAAAAAAAAAAAAGGAAACATGAATAAGAATTCAAAGCAGCAAAGAATTACTTGCTATTTTGCACCTGGTATCACCTGGACTTAGAGTGGTATCTGAAAATTAGTAGGTGACCACTAGCTGAAATGATGCAGAAAATTCAGTCAGAAGATTATAAAGGCAAAAAGTACATTCATGGTCAAAAAAAAAGTACAAAAAGTACATTCATGGTAAAACCCTTGATAATGAATTATCCAAAAGGATAAATGATGAAAATGAAGAATTATTTTCACTATTATCTTAGCATTTATACAATGCTTTAATTTTTGCATAGCCATTTCTTTAAATTCTGAGACTTGTTCTCCACAATAATACTGTGAAGATGTCACTATTACTTTCATTTTCATGATAAAGGAAACTGAGGCACAGAAAAGTTAAGCGACTTGCTCGGTGCCATATAACTACTATCCACACAAAGGGGTGTAAAGAGCAGTAGAAGTCAGACTAAAGAAGAGAGGGAATAAAGAAATGTGGAGTAAAGTGAAGAAAAAACAGCTTTTTAAAAGTGTTTAGCTCAGAAAGGTGATAACTACTAAGGAAGATAGGATCCAGTAAAGCTTTTTCAAGGATGGTTGACAATGCTATTTTTAGATATCCAAGAAAGAATCAGTAGGTTGAGAAAGATTACAGATTAAGCTAAGGAACAAGTAGGGAACAAGAATAATCCACTAATATGAGAGAAAAAGCCCCCACATGTTGAAGAACTCTGACATTTCTTCACCTAATGACCTTCTAGCACTCCATGTTGTGATACTCTGTTCAGTCATTTCAGTTATGCCCCATTCTTTGTGATCCCATTTGGGATTTTCTTGGCAAAGGTAGTATGAGTGATTTTCCATTTCCTTCGCTAACTCACTGTACAGATAAGGAAACCGAAAAAAAAAACAGGATTAAGACACTGGTCCAAAGCCAGAGAGCTAGTAAGTGTCTGAAAGCCACATTTGAACTCAGGTCTTGCTGACTCCGAGTCCAGAACTCTGCCCCAACTTAGCCAGATTCCCAACTTCAGTATCTTTTCAATCCTTACTTTCCTACAAATCACACACTCAATTGTTTACCTTGTTTATCTTCTAACTTCTCTCTAATGGTTGTATAATTAGATTCTTAATTGGTCCCCTTACCTTGAGCTTTTTCCAATTCCTCTATGAAGCTGCCAATGTCATTCTCCTAAACATTGTCAAACTTGATCGATCCCCTCCTCAATAAACTCCAATGGTTCCCTATTAGTCTCAGGATCAATTGTGAACTCCTCTGCTTTGGCTTTTAAACCTCTTCAATTCTGCCCTTTACTATTTTCTCAGTTCAACTGCACTAATATACACAACATTCACCCTATAATTTCATCATATTGTCCTATTTGGAGTTACACACAAATCTCCACGTTCCTATCTCTACTTCTCTACACTGACTATCCCCCATTGCTTAGAAAATTTCCCTCCTTACTCCCACCTCTCAGAATCCCAGGATACTTTGCAGAAGAACTGTCCTAATAAATGCAGATTAACATATTCCTTCCCCTCCATAGCTAACCCAATCTTCATAAGGTGAATGTGAAATAGAATGAAGTAGGTTCTAGTTAAAATATAACTTCCTTCAGACCAAGGATGATTTTACTTTTCTTTTAATTCTTACTCTTGAATCAGTGCTGATTATAGAAGAAAATGTTAGCTTTTGTTATATATAGCTTTAAATAGTAGTGTATGGATGCCACAGAGTTAAAGCTTAAATCTGTGCTGTCTTTCAGGATGCAGAATACACATGCATACCCATACATTGTAGATATATGTAATAAGGTAGTAACAAAACTGCTCTATTTTTCTCCTATTCTTTTATTTGATTATGTTCATTGATTAAAACTCTTTTTTTTCCCCTCACAATACGGAAAAATAATGAACTAAAGATTCAGTAACATGTGCATTATCTGACATGGTCAATGTGTTGATTAGACCAATGTTTATTTGTTGAAGAGCCACAAATTAAAAGACTATCAAGGGTTGAAAAATTAAGAGGGGCAGCTAGGTGGCGCAGTGGATAGAGCACCAGCCCTGAATTCAGGAGGACCTGAGTTCAAATCTAGTCTCAGACACTTAACACTTCCTAGCTATGTGACCCTGGGCAAGTCACTTAACTCCAGCCTCAGAAAAAAAAAGAAAAAGAAAGAAAAATTAAGAGAAACAGGAGTAAGCCCCTTAGTGGCCTTGATGATTTGAAAATAATTGTATGGAAGCTCTCTACACAATTTTTTCCTGTGGGGCAAATATGGACATAGAATAAATAATTAATAAGCATTTATTAGCTAATATGATTTTTATTTTAAAAGCCTGGAAAAATTACCACTAAAAAAAGAAATTACAGTCTAAAATCTTGAATGAAAATGCTAAAATACAAAAATTAATATCAAATACAGATTTTAAAATAATCTTCATGCTGACCAAGTAGGATTTATAAGAAATTTAAGGAAACAATACAAACAAGAAAAAAAATAGCATGACATCTCAACAGATGTAGACCCTAAACTTCAATAAAATATAAGTCTCGCTCCTGTTAAAGAAAAAAAAAAAAAAAAAAAGTAACTCCTTGTCAGAGCCTTTTCCTCTAAAGCAATGGGTCAGGTTCATACCATGGAGATTTTCTTAATATTTAATAATGTCAAAGATTAATTATGTCTCCATCTAGATAACTCTGGAAACTTCCTCCTTATCGTCACAGTGAGACTCGAAATTGGAAGGTCTCAGAGAACACCAAGTTAATCCAATTTTTTTTATATAAAGAAAATGAAACCCATGAAATTTAAGCAGCATGCCCATGATTCGACTGGTTATAAGAGTGAGGATGGTAATGCAATGGATAGTATAAATCAGGAAGATTCAAGAAAAAATTTCAAATCTTGCCTCAGATACTTACAATCTGTGAGATCCTGGGCAAGTCATTTAATCCTGTTTACCTTATTTTCCTAATTTGTGAAATGAACTAGTGAAGAAAATGGCAAATTATTCCAGTATCTTTGCCAAGAAAATATCAAAAAGAATCACAAAATATTGGACATGACTGAAAACAACTGAACACACTGTTCGTGGAGGTGTGAACTGATACAACCATTCTAGAGAGCAATTTGGAACTATACCCAAAGAGCTAAAAAATTGTGCATCCACTTTGATCCAGCAATAATATTATTATGTCTATTTTCCAGAGATCCCACATGTACAAAAATGCTTAACAGCTCTTTCTGTCATGGCAAAGAATTAGAAATTGAGGGAATCACCATCAAAGTAAGGCATGGTTGAATAAATAGTGGTATGTGAATGGAATGGAATACTACAATGTGCTATCAGAAATAATGAGCAGGGAGATTTCTGAAAAACCTGGAAAGACTTAACAGAAACTAAAGCTGAATAAGGTGAGCAGAACATTGTACAAAATAACAGTAATATTGAATGATCAACTATGATAGACTCAAAGATTTCTCAACAATACAATTATCCAAAGACAATTCCAAAAGACTCATGATGGAAAATTCTATTCACATTCAAAGAAAGAACTATGATGTCTGAATGTAGGTCAAAGCATACTATTTTCACTTTTTTGTTGTTTTGGTTTTCTCTTTCTCGTGGTTTTCCTTTTTTTTTTTCTGATTCTTCTTTTATAACATGACTAATGTGGAAATATGATTAATATAATTGTACATGTATTATCTATATCAGATTGTTTGCTATCCTGGGGAGGAGGGAGAGGAAGAAGGAAGGAAAAAAACTGGAACTCAAAATTTTTTAAAAGTGAATGTTGAACTGGGAAAATATTTCATAGTTAAAGGTTCTGATAAAGGCCTCATCTCCAAAATATATAGAGAACTAACTCTAATTTATAAGAAATCAAGACATTCTCCAATTGATGGTCAAAGGATATGAACAATTTTCAGATGATGAAATTGAAACTATTTCTACTCATATGAAAGAGTATTCCAAATCACTATTGATCAGAGAAATGCAAATTAAGACAACTCTGAGATACCACTACACACCTGTCAGATTGGATAAGATGACAGGAAAAGATAATGATGAATGTTGGAGGAGTTGTGGGAAAATTGGGACACTGATACATTGTTGGTGGAGTTGTGAAAGAATCCAACCATTCTGGAGAGCAATCTGGAATTATGCCCAAAAAGTTATCAAACTGTGCATACCCTTTGATCCAGCAGTGCTACTACTGGGCTTATATCCCAAAAAAATACTAAAGAAGGGAAAAGGACCTGTATGTGCCAAAATGTTTTTGTAGTGGCTAGAAACAAGAAAATGAATGGATGTCCATCAATTGGAGAATGGTTGGGCAAATGTTATGGAATATTATTGTTTTGTAAGAAATGACCAGCAGGATGATTTTGGAAAGGCCTGGAGAGACTTACATCAACTGATGCTGAGTGAAATGAGCAGAACCAGGAGATCATTATACACTTCAACAACAATACTGTATGAGGATGTATTCTGATGGAAGTAGATGTCTTCAACAAAGAGAAGATCTAATTCAGTTCCAACTGATCAATGATGGACAAAATCAGCTATACCCAGAGAAGGAACACTGGGAATGGAGTATAAACTGTTTGCATTTTTGTTTTTTGTCCCAGGTTATCCTTACCTTCTGAAGCCAATTCTTCCTGTGCAACAAGAAATTCTGCTCTGCACACATATATTGTATCTAACATGTATGGGACTGCCTGCCATCTAAGGGAGGGAGTGAAGGGAAGGAGGGGAAAATTTGGAACAGAAGTGAGTATAAGGAATAATGTTGTAAAAAATGACCTATGCATATGTACTGTCAAAAGGTTATAATTATAAAATTAATTAAAAAAAAAGTGAATGTTGAAAACTATCTTGACATGTTATTGGAAAAAATTAAGATACTACTAAGTGTGGGGAAGGGGGGAAAGAGAAAAGTAAATTGAACAACAAGAAGAGCTAAAGACAAAAAAGTTGAACCAGGTCCTCTGACTGTGGAGTCAAAGCACTTCTTCAATTGTACCAGGTTGCTTCTTAAAAAAGTAAAAATTAAATTATATTTAAAAGAAAAAAAATTACCCTTTCATGTTACTCTTCAGTAGTCACTGTATGTAATATAATTCATTACATGTAATTACATGCAATTCAGTAGTCATTAATGACTATTGAAGAATAATATGAAAGAAGTTTCTAATGTTTTTTCCCAATAGGCAGACACGATGAAAGAAGCTCACCAAGGGTATCAATCCATCTCAACTGTAGTCAGGGAACAACTTGTATAGAAAACAGAAGAGTTGGTACATAGGTGCCCATATCATTGGGCTCAATAGTTCCAATGGATTCAGAAATAAAGAGATAGGCCTGTTCTACACCTACCTCTTCCATGGTATATACCATGGTTCAGAAAAGATACAGACCTCAAGATCATGTCATATGTAAATAAATTAAATGATAGGAGGTGTTTCATTTCAAAAAGAATGGGAGTGGATGAGTATGATAGATATTTTCAAATATCTGAAGATTGTCATCTGAAGACAGATTAGCCCCACAGGACCAAACTAGGAACAATAGGTGGAAGTCCCAAAGAGACAAACTTAGGCTTGATGTAAGGAACAACTTCCTATACTAATAAAAGCTACACAAAACTGCAATGAGTATTTTGAGAGGTCGTAAACCTCAGTAAAGGTATTCAAGCCAAAATGGGGAACAAACAACCCTAATATAAAAAGGATTGTCTAAACTCTGCAGCTAGAGTATTTTTTGCAAATGTACAACAAAAAAATATTAACTATCAATTAATCAACTGTTCAACTCTTAGCAAGTCATTCTAGGCTTCATTTCCTTATGTACAAAATGAGTTGGACTTGATGTTCTCTAAGATTCCCTTCAATTCTAAACCCCATGATCCCATAATGATAACTACAAAATTACAATGACAGAAATAATGAAAGAATTAAATAATCTGAAAGAAACTCATTGTTCACAGATGGGAATTCAAACATATACAAAACCATTAAGAATTGCAAATAGTCTTTAAGTTCATTTACAAATGCCAATAAAAATATTTCTTTAAGATATGGACAAAATAAAAGGGTGTTTTATTGTCTGTCTTTTGATAAGAAAAATAAGCAAGCAAAGATATCAACAGTTCCTTTTTTTTTTTTTTCTTTAAACTAAAGTTGGGAGTCTGAAGGTCTGAGATTCAAATGTCAGATGAATAGCTGCTGTTCAACCTCAAAGACACTTCATCTCTCTAGGACTTGATTTCCTCTTTTGTAAAATGAAGAAAATGCACTAGATAATCTCTAAAATTGCTTCAATCTGGAAATCCTGTGATACTCATTAATAAAGACAGATTAACTGTTCACATAATTTGTCTTAACCTCTTAGACTTTAGAACAATAAAAAAGTTATAATCAAAATTATACAGAACTGAGAGAAACCAGAAAAACAAATTACAATAGAAATAAGAAGCATGTGTGTATTGATGATACACATACACATGCAAGTGGTAATTCTTTGATTAATGTGGCAAGTAAAAACTAGAAAAATACTTATTTAAATGTCACCAGGAAATCACGAGAGCAATATATGGAGAAAAAATAGATCAGTTCCAAACACATACCACAATAAGTTCCAGCCAGATTAGGGAATTAAATATTTTTTTAAATGTCTGTAATAAAGATAAAAGAAAATGGAATAATACATTTAATTCCATTGTACCCATTACACAAATGAAAAGATTGACAAATGAGTTCAATCACACACACACACTCACACAAACACACACACACACATATTCTCTTTGTCTCTCGATCTCAATGTACTCAATGTACAATGTTTGTATTAATTCTTTATAAATTTTAGATGGTTTAAAAACAACAACAACAATAAAAATCTTAGAATCTGTTTTTGGGAAATTCTGGTTTCTTTGTTTTTTCCCTGGAGTAAAACTGTGTGTCTGTGTGTCTGTGTGTGTGTGTGTGTCTGTCTGTCTGTCTGTCTGCATGCGCATGTGTGCACACACATATATATGTATTTCTGTGTGTGTATGGTGATACATATATGTATATGTGTCACTAATAATAAGAAAAACATAAGCAAAAGTGTTTGGGGTCCTATTTACATCAATTAAACTGTCATACACATACAAGCACATACCTGCGTGCGCGTATACACACACACACACACACACACACACACACACACACACACACACACACTCACATGCAAATCCACACACATACACACAACTAAAACAACAAACATTTATTAAGTGCCAATTGTGTGCAGGGGACTATACTATAAAATAAATTCTGGAAATTAATAAGGCACTCTCTTTGCCTTCAGGACAGCAGCTAGGTGGCACAGCAGGCCAGGGCCTAGAATCAGAAAGACTTCCTGAGTTTTAATCTGGCTTCAAATACTTACTAGCTGTGTGACCCTGGGCAAGTCACTTAACCCTGTTTGCCTCAATTTCCTCATCGGTAAAATGAGCTGGAGAAAGAAACAGAAAACCATTCCAGTATCTCTGCCAACAAAATCCTGAATGGGGTCACAAAGACTCAGAAATAAATGAAATAACAATCTTGCCATCAGGAAGCTTACAGTCAAGAAACAGAATAAGTCACTTAAACAAATAGATATAATAATAGCATGATAATGATAACTGACATTTATATATGGCTTACTATGTGCCAAGTAAAGCCCTTTTGGAATTATCTCACAACCCTGAGAGGTAGATGCCATTATGACCCCCATTTTACAGATGAGGAAACTGAAGCACACAGGATTAAGTGACTTGTCCAAGGTCACACAACTACTAAGTATCTGAGAGTGGATTTGATCCCCAGCCTTCCTGACTCGAAGTCCAGCCCTTTGGGTACTATTAGACTAAAAATATATATATAAAAGGGAAGGGATCTTGGGAAATCAGTGTTAGGGAAGGCACTGGGGGGAGGGAATATCAGGAATCAAAAATGGGGTGATGCAAAGGCATAAAGTTTTGAAGACTCAGCAGGGCAGCAGACTAAGTGAATTTATAGGTCTAATAGGAAAGAAAGCTCAGAGATGATAGAATTCAACACTAGCAGTTACAGAGAAGGAGGCATACTCGTATACTATCCTTGAAACTGCAAAACAGTGGAATATTTTTGGCTTCTGGCAGGGCCTCAAGTCATAAAAATAATAGTTAATGATACAATAACACCAAAAAATTTATTTTAAAGTAAATATCTAACTTTAATATATAAGATAAAAAAGGAGAGAAATATGCTAAACTCTTCTTTTTCTCCCTTTTCTTTTTTCATTCTTTCATCATTGACAAAAAAAAAAAAAAAAAAAAAAAAAAGGAAGAGCGATACATTTGGAAATGAAGGAATTTTATAAAAATAAAACTTTAAAATTTAAAAAAAAGATGGTCCATTTCTGAATTAGATCAGACTCCTCTAGAATTCCACAGAACTTAGAGTAATCAGACAGCTATTTTCCTTCACAAGTGACTTCAATGTCACTTCAGAATCAGAGTTGAGAACACCACTGGGTCCATAGCAAAATTTAAAAATGGTGTTCATTTTAAGAATTTCACATGAAATAGTATAATAAATGCTGAAAATAAATTACATCTGGAAAACTGCCCAGCCCCATTCCAATTCAACTTTTCTTCTCCTAACTCTTCAAAAAAGCATCTTTCCAAATTACCAGTTCATCTGTTGTTGTTTTTTTTTTAATTTATTTTTTTCTTCCTTTTTTGGTCAGTGTCTTCTTTTGCAACCTGACTAACATAGAAATATGTTTCACATCACTTCACATGTATAATCAATATCAAATTGCTTGCCTTCTCAAGGAGGGGGAGGAATGGTGGAAAGAAAGAGAACTTAGAACTCAAAATTCAAAAAATAAATGTTAAAGCTTTTTTTCTCCCACACAACTGGGAAATATTTAACAAAATAAATAGATATAAACTGAAGGGGAAAAGAAAAAAGAATTACCAGTTTATTATCATTATTGTTAATGAAAGGCAAGGGCAAAATTGGATGACATTCTGGGCCTGTGTCAGAAAAACCTGGGTTCAAGTCAAACCTCAGATACCTTAAGGCAACCTATAAACTCAAGACATGAGGCAGCTCTCTTAAGACATATCTTAAGACATCTTAGTTACATTACAGCTAGATTTCTTCCTGTAATAGTAAAGGGAGTTCCCATACTATGACACCCATATAACACTATAAATTTGACAAGTACTTTCACATACTTATCCCATTTGATCTTTATGACAATCTTATGATAGAATAGCTAGGACAAGAATTTTCCAGATTATCTGGAACTCAGAAGTTACAAGATTATCCCAGTGTAAAAGCAAAAGTAAATAACAAACTGAGGGATCTAATGTATGGTTTCTGCTTTCACAAATTATCACGTAGCCACCTCAATATCTTAGGTTCATTAAAAATTTTAAAGAATTTTTGCTAGAGAATATGCTCATGAAAATCTTTTAAATATAAAAATATTTCTTGAAAATAAACATGCCACATTATTGGCATTTAGCAACAGATGAAATCTGTAGTATGGAATTCTACTATAGTCAGGAAAAAAAAATCACAAAATTAACATTCTATACATATGCTAGGAAAGAAAATACAAATATTTCTAGATAAACACACACACACAAAAAAAAAAAACCCCACTAACTTTTTCTCTTTTTTTAATTACTTTTTGGAAATTATATTACAGTTTCCTAGGAAACACAGAGTTAACTAAAAAAATAATTAAAACAGTAAATTTATAGAATATAAAATAAACTCATATCAATCAAAAGCAATTCTGTATATTACGTTGGGAGGAAAAAAATAGAGAATAAAAATAGAATTTATAAAATATTTGGGAGTTCACCTATCAAACACTAGCACTTAGAGGAATACAATTATAAATCATTTGTTACAAAAATAAAGCATAACTAAAATAACTAGAAAAGGAAAATTATGTAAGCAATTAATAACTGCCCATTATAGGCCAGATACTAGGCTAAGTATTTTACAAATATTATCTCATTCTAACCTCACAACCACACAAGGTAGGTGCTGTTATTAGCATCCTTATTTTTTAGTTGAGAAAACCAAGGCAGATTAAGGGACAATTTCAGAGTCATAGCTAGAAAGTATCTCAGGCTAAATTTGAACTCAGGCCTTTCTGGTTCCAGGCCAACACTCCATCCAAAGCATTACTTTGCTGCCTCTGGAGAAATATTAATTGCCTAAGGATGAAATGAGCCAATACAATAAAAATGACAACAGTATCCAAATTATTTTATCTATTTAATGCAGAATTGTCAAATTAACAAAGATTTATATTAACGAGCTAAAAAAATTAATGAAATTATCTAGAGGAAAAGGCTCCTAAAGCTACTTCACCTACATATTTAGCTACTAATAGAATTGGATCTCAAAACTGCAAAGCAAGCTCATCAAAACCACATTATAGTGATTAAGAAACAGAGATAAATGAGTGGAAGAGATTAGGTGTAAAAATATAGAAATGAGGGAACAAAGTAGCATAGCATCTGATAAATCCACAAACCTCAACTACTAGAAAAGAAATTTATAACAAAAAATCCTGGGAAAACTGGAAAATCTGGCATAAATTAGGTTAAGACTAATACCTCATTATACCCACATAATATATTTCAAATTAAAAAAAAAAAAAAACTTACATACATAAGTAACATCATAAACAAAAAAAGGAGAAAAGAACTGCTTTTTACAACAAAGGCAGGGGAAAGTTAATGACCAATAAGGGATAAAAAGGATCAAGAAACCTAAAACAAGTAGGATCACTTTGAGAGTTACTTGCTAAATTGATTATACTTAAAAGAAAAAGCAAGTTGTACATAAGGAATTCAATTGCATATACAATTCTTTTTTTTTCCTTTCTGCTTCATATATGCAAATGCTTATTTTATTTAATGATTTCTAAATTTAGAAGGGGAAATAAGTCATTCTGTTCCCAATTCAATTCTCTAACTTTTAAGTTTCTTCAACTTTTAACAAATGAGATACAATAAATTTTTCAAAAATAAATAAAGGAAAAGATTTTTATGAGAGAAAACATTTACATCAAATATCTAATAAAAATATGATACAGAAGCTAACATAAAATCAAAGAACCAATTCCCCAATAAATAAGGAGTCAAAGGAAAGGGAAGTTTTCAAAGAAATATACTCTATCAATAACCACATGAAAAAATATTCCATATCACTAAAAAATAAAAACCAAGACATGAGAATTCACTTCATACTCATCAAATTAACAAATATGATTAAAAAACAGAAATCATCAGTTTTAGATTATAGGGAGAAAGTCAATAAGCATTTATATCTCTTACTATGTGCCAGACACTGCGTTGAGTGCTAAAGATATAAAGAAAGGAGCTCCATCTAATAAGAGATAAGCTAATCATAATGGAAAGAAATCTACTAAAATTCTTCTCTGATGTCTCATTTTTGTGGAGGCAACTGAATTTTTGAAGAATTTGCAGCATAAAGGGTCCTATTTCCTATTAAGATTTAAAGTTTCTATGTAGGCCCAGCAACAAACTGCCATTCATCTCATAAGCTGAGAAAGGGTTAATCATCAGTAAGTAGGTCACCAGGTAATAAATATCTTCAATACCAGAAACTCAAAAAGATTTATAAAGTTTAAGAGTTAAAAATTACAATAGTATAAAAATGGATGAAATAGCAGATCTTTTAAGCACTGAAGACATAGGTAAGTACTTCAATTTCTTCAGCTGTATTAATTGCAGCTACTTCATAGGGTTCTAGTGAGATTAAAATGAGATAATATTCAAAAACAAGGATTTTACCTTGGCTAGTTGATTTTAAAAGTAAATTGGAAATCAATAAGATAAATGATATTTGCATATTATAAAAACTAAATTTACATGGAATTGTAAAGTTCACAAAACATTTTTTCCACAACCTTAGTATGCAAATAAAATTATTCTCACTTAACAAGGGAGCCAAAGATTAAGTGACTTCCCTAGAGTTATGCTAAGTCTCTCATGACTCCAAGTTCAACATTCTTAATTATTATACCAGCACATATGGAACTTCCCTAAAAAAAGTAATTTTCAGAAATATACTTATCAAAATTCCAGAATCAATATGGATTGATTAAACTATAATGATTTATGACATTATTGAACATTAAACTTTTAAATAAGAGAAAATAGAAAATTCCAACATTGAATGTACTAGTGAAAAATTATGCTATTTTGATTGGGCCAGTGACAATTCCAAGATGGCATAGATAGCTTTAATCTTGGTGAAAATTGACATTAGGGTAAGGCTAGTATTTCCATCTCCATATTGGGTAAGTCCAGGGAAAGTGGCTCAAATGCACTCTAACATGGGATTGCTAAATGTAATTACTAAATGAAATGACATCAGTGAATAACACTGATCAGCTATTTGTTAAAAACAAAATGGTCTATTTTGAATTTCAATGAATCTGTATTTCTAGCATGTAAAATAATGACAGAAGGGACAGTTATTAATGAATATTACATAAAAATTAAATTAATTTTAATTATTATTGGTATAAATGCTAAAAGATGTTTAATAAATTAATTTAAATAAATAAAATAATTTAATAAATTAATTCTTAATGTTAATTCTCTTCAAAATGGACTTCTTACCTTTTCCAGGACTGAGGTTTTGGTCTATAAAAACCTTTAGCTCTCCATTTGCTTCAATTAAGCCGGCCTACAAAATAAGATAAAGCATATTTTTATTATATACAAAAGCTACAAAGTTAAAGTACATGAAATCTTACTAAACCAACATAAACAAAAAAACAGTAAAATTCAACAGACATTTGATTTTAAAAGAATTTCACTGAATCATCATTTTGCAAAAATGTTTCTTAAATTCATACAACTCATTAGATAACTCAAAGTAAGAAAAAAGAAATCAATATTTATTGGAAATCTACTATATCCCCAGAATTATGCTGCTACTTAGGAGAATATGCAGCTTGTTGAACATCATTAATAACAAAATAATACCATCTGAAAATTTTAATTTTTAAGAATATGATCTTTAATAACGAACTAAGGTGAATTTCAATAGTTTAAGGAATAAGTAACATATTTTTTACGTTCAAATTTGACAAATATTTGTTATATGCTTCTGTACATAGCATCTTGCTAGAAACAGAAATGACAAACTGAAGTAAGATCTGATACTTGCTTTCATGGAGTTTATATATTACCACCAATAGTATTTTGGTTATTCAGTTGTTCAGTTTAGTTGTGCCAGACTCTTTGTGACACCACGGATCATAGCATTCCAGTTTCTTATATCTTTTACTACCTCATCAAGTCATGGATGCTCATGTTCACTGTTTCCATGATATTTTCTATTTATTTCATCCTCTTCCATCATCTTTTCCTTTTGTCTTCAATCATTCCTAACATCAAGATCTTTTCTACTGAGTCCTGTCTTCTCATTATATAACCAAAGTGTTGAAATTTTAGCTTTAGTATTTAATCTTCCAGTAAATAATCTGAATTAGCTTCTTTAACTATTGTCAATCTCGTTATTGTCCAAGAGACTCTCAAAAGTCTTCTTCAGTACCACAAATTGATACATTGCTTCTGGAAAAACCCTAGCATTGACTATATTAACCTTTGTCAGCAAGATGACACAGGTGTTTTTTAATATTCTGTCCAGGTTTGCCATAACTTTACTTCCAAGAATCAAGCATCTTTTAATTTCATGGCTGCAGGTGCTATAAGCAATGATCTTGGAACCCAAGAATATTACATCTGACATTGCTTTCATTTCTTATCCATCTATTTGCCAGGATGTGATGGGCCCAGATGCCATGATCTTTAGCTAGCTTTTTTTTTTTTTACACTCTCCTCTTGTGCCCTCATCAAGAGGCTTTTTAATTCTATTTAACTTTTTGCAATCAAAGTAGTATCATCTGCATATACGAGAGTGCTGATTGATATTTCTCCTGGCAATTTTAATTCCAGCTTTTAATTTGTCCATCCAGTTTTCAGGTAACATATTCTGCTTATGAGTTAAATAAGGTGATAATATATAGCTTTGTCATGCTATTTTTGTAATTTTAGAAGCAATCAGTTGTTCCATATTCAGTTCTAATTCTTTCTTCTTGGCCTGTATAAGTTCCTGAAGTGACACGTGAGATGACCTGGTGTTGCCATCTCTTTGAGGACTTGCCACATTTTTGTTGTGATCATACAGTCAAAGGCTTTAGTGTAGTCAACAAAGCAAAAGGGAAAAAAATTTTTTTTGGAACTCTCGTGTTCTCTCTCCATAATCCAAAGAATACTGGCAATTTGGTCTTTAGTTCCTCTGCCTCTCTGAAAACCAACCTGCTCTTCTGTTAATTCTTGGCTCACATATTGCTGAAGGCCAGCTTGTAAACACAATCTTGTTGGGAAGTAAATTTGGTAATTTAAACATCCTTTGCTATTGCCCTTCTTTAGGACTGAAACATAAACTGATCTTTTTCAATTCAGTGACTGCTGAAGAGTTCTCCAAATTTGCTGGCAGATTGAGTGCAGCTCTGTAACATCCTCTTTTAGCTTTTTAAATCGCTCAGTTGGCAATGTCATCATCTCCACTAGTCTTGTAAGCAATGCTTCCTAAAGTTCACCTGATTTCATTCTCCCAGATTTCTGGCTCTAGACCAGTAACCACACCACTATCAAAATCAACGATGTTAAGAGCTTTCTTATATAGTTCTTCCATGCATTACAACCACCTCTTCTTAATCTCTTCTACTCTCTTAAGAACCTAATTTTTTTGTCTTTTATCATATCCATTTTTTGCATGAAATAGTTCTTTGCTATCTCTAATTTTCTTGTCCTTGCTAATCTATTATTTTCTTCTACTTCCTTTCGTTGATCATTTAAGAAAACCTTCCTATATCTCTTTTCTACTCTCTGCATTAATTTGGGGAATATTTTTCCATTTCTACTTTATCACTTTCCTTCTTTTCTCAACTGTTTGTAAAGACCTTACCAGAAGACCTTTTTGCTTTTTTTAGTCTTTTTTTTTTTAATTTTTTTTTTGCTGCTTCTTTCTGTACAACATTGCAAACCTCTGTTCATGGTTCTTGAGGCATTCTTATCTACCAGATTTAATCCCTTAAACCTACTCATCACTTCTGCTTCATATTTATAATGGATATTACTTAGGTCATACCAAATTTAAGTCTGACTTATGCAATAAGAACCCCATGATCTGAGTGATAATCAACAACCCAAAAAGTGACTCCATACAGGGACATGACCAAATGTTTAAAAGTTGCAATCAGCTAAGACTTAAAAAAACAAAGAGTAAAAAATTTAAGAAATAAAAATAACCTGACCAAATACAAAAATAAGCTAAATTAGAGCAGTACAAAACAAAGAAAAATAGAAAATGCAACATTTAAATTAATATTTAAAAGGTGGGCAGAAAATCAATAGGTTAAAAAATGAAAAGAAATATGAGGGAGGATAGATCAAGGGAGAGAGTGATCAGAAGTAAAGTAGACTCTTAGATAGGGGACAGTAAAAAGAGAAGATAGAACAGAACAGAATGAAGGCCTAGTTAGCCATCATAACTGTGAAGAGGACTGAAATGAGCTCATCCAAAATATGGAAGAGGACAACATGAATTAGAAAATATAATCCAACAATGTGTTATTTACAAGAACAATTGAAACAAAGATAGACACACTTAAAATAAGAGGCTGGAGCCCCTTTAAAAGCTTTAGCTGAAATTTAAAAGGACATGAGTGACAATCATGATCTCCCCCCAAAAAAAAATTTTTAGAAAAAACAGACCTAATTTAAAAAGACAAACAGAAAAACTATATTTTGCTAAACTATATCATAGACAATGAATTAATATCAACATTGAACATGTATGTACCAAATAGAATAGCATTCAAATTCTTAAAGGAAAAATTAAATTACAGGAGGAAACACAAAGTAAAACAATGAGGGCCCTCATTTGTTTCTCTCAAACATAGATATATGTAACTATAAAAGAAAAAAGTTAAGTAGGTGAATAGAATTTTATAAAATAATACTTTTGTTTTAATTTTATAAAATGATAGATATAAAATGATAGAGAATACTGAATGAAAATAGAGTATAACTCTTTCAGAGCTGTACATAACAGCTTCACAAAAACTGACCCATGTATTAGGGCATAAAAATCTTACAAATATTTAACATATACTTTAACATTTAATATGTATGGGACTACCTACCATCTAGGTACAAGTTGGTACAGAAGTTTTATCAAGGGCCAATTTTGAAAAATTACCCATGCATGTTTTGTCAATAAAAAGCTATAATAAAAAACAAAAATAAAAAATAAAAAAAAAATCTTGCAGAAAAGCATAAAAGTGAAATGCATCCTTTTCTGATTATAATGCAATAAAAATCATATTCAACAAAGGGCCTTTGAAGCACAGAATAAAATTAATTGACAAATAGCCTAATCCTAAATTATGAGTAAATCAAATAATATATCATAGAAACAATAATTTCATTAAAAACAAGGAAAACAATGAGACAACATACCAAAATTTTTGAGAAGCAGCCTAAACAGTAGTTAGGGTAAAACTTGCATCTCTAAACATTTACATCAATAAAAAAAGAAAATTACAGATGAATTGGACAGGCAACCAAAAATTTAGAAAAATCAACAAATTCAAAATGCCCCAATTAGACACCAAAATATAAATTCAAAAAATCAAGAAGAAATTGCAAAATTGAAAGGTTTTTAAACTCGAATAAAAATAGGAGCTGGTTGGGGGGGGGGGGAAGAGAGAGAGAATAAAATAAACATATAATTAATTTGATTTTTAAAAAACCAATTTGTCAATGTTATCAAAGGGGATTTCCCTCTTTGATTTTCATCAAGCCATTTTGTCATCCATTTTTCAAATTTTTTTCCCTTTCACATTGTCTCCTAAGTCCCAAAAAAATTTTTGATAAAGTGTTTGCCTTTGGTCTAAAAGAGATGACCAAATGACCATTCTTTTTTCTTGTTAATAAAATGATTAAATTGTCCCCCCAAAAAAATAAAATTGCCAGTATCAATACTAAAAAAGATAAATTAATAATCACTTAAGATGAAATAAAAGCAATTATTAGTAGTTATATTTATAATCTTAATATGTATGAATATTTACAAAAAATATAAATTGCCCAGAACATGAAATAAAACATTTAAACACCTTATCTTAGAAAAAAAGAAAATGAGAAAGCTATAAATGACTTCCCTCAGAGGGAAAAAAACAAATGAATTATATTAAACATTTTTTTAAAATTCCAATATTACATAATTATATATATATATACATATATATATATATATATATATTCTTTGAAAAAAATCAGTTACAAAAGGAATCCTAGCAATATGAAACAAATATAGTCTTGATACTTAAACCAGAAGGAAAGCAAGTGTAGTCATTATCACCATTATTTTTCAACATTTTATTAGAAATGCCACCTATATTCTCACTCTTCTGTTGGTATCTGCTTGCATTTTATTTTCTCAGTTTTTTTCCTTCCTTCTTGATCCAATGTTTCTGTGCGTCAAGATAATTGTATAAATATGTACACATATATTGGATTTAACATATATTTTAACATATTTAACATGTATTGGACTACCTGCCATCTAGGAGAGGGGGTGGGAGGAAGGAGGGTATAATTTGGAACAGAAGGCTTTGCAAGGGTCAATGTTGAAAAATTACCCATGCATATATTTTGTAAATTAAAAGTTTTAATAAGATTAATAACTTTTTGCTAATGAAATAATGGTATTCTTGGAGAACTCTAAAGAATCAGCAAAAAAAAACCTAGTTGAAAAAACTTCAGTAGAGTTGTAGGATATAAAATAAATCTATATAAATCACCAGCACTTCTATATACTACCTATAAAGCCCAACAGGAAAAGATAGGAGAAATTCCATTTAAAACAACTGCAGACAATATAAAATACTTGGGGGGCGGGGGGGGGGGGGGGAACGGTGTCTATCTGCCAAGACAAAATCAGGGACTATGCAAACATAACTGCAAACACTTTTCACACAAATAAAGTTCTAAACAAATGGAGAAATATTCATTGCTCATGTAAATTCAATAAATAAAAATGACATTCTACCTAAGTTAATAATGATTCAATACTATACCAAAGTACCAAAGAATTATTTTATGGAGCTAGGAAAAAAAAATAATAAAAAAATTCATCCAAGAACAAAAAGTCAAAAGATTCAATTAAAAAAAAAAAAAAGTGAAAGAATTGTCTACCTCTGCCTATCAAAACAATCTGACACTGGCTAAAAAAAAACAAAATGTTAGATCAGTGGAATAGATTAGGTACACAATTAAACAATAGTAAATGACCAAGTAATCTAGTATTTGATAAACCCAGATCTAAGTTTTGGAGACAAAAACTCATCATGAGACAAAAACCACTAGGAAAACTGGAAAGTAGTCGACTTCATTTCCTAAATATATAGGCAACTGAGCACATTTACAAAAAAATAACCAGTAATTCCCCAATTAATAAATGATCAAAGGATATGAACAGGCAGTTTTCAGAAGAGATCAAAGGTATCAAAAGTTATATTTTTAAGTGCTGTAAATCACTATTGATCACAGCAATGCAAGTTAAAACAACTTTTGAGATGCCACCTCACATCTACTGAATTGATTAAAATTATACATATATATGTACACACATATATACATACACATGTGTTTTATGTATGTATACAATGACTATTAACAATGTACATGAAAAAGAAATAACTGTGTAATTATAATGACTAACTTGGCTTTGAAGAAGAGATGAGAAAATGGAACGCTCTCCTTTCATTGAAGACATAAGAGATTATAGTTCAAGCTGCATATGCTGTCAGACTCCCTTGGGTAAAACCCCATTATTATCATCAACCATAAGCATTTAAATGTTTTTGATGTGCTATCCACTGAGAATACAAAAAAAGACAAAAACAGATCCACCATCGTCAGGGAGCTCACATTATAATGGAGATACAATGTTCGAACAACTATGTACATTTATGATAGATACAATATAAATAAGAAATAATTTCTAAGGGACTTCTGTGTTGAGGGAGCTGAAGAATGGCGAAGTCATGGGAAAAACTTTTGCAGAAGGTGGATTTTACCTGATGAGCCTTGAAAGAAGCCATGGGGTAAGAGTGAGAAAAGTTTGCCAAGCATGCATGAAAGTAGTGAAAAGTCATCAAGGGAACAGATATGGTATGTCCTATGGAAGAAGCTCCCTAGAATATATGCAGAAGAATTTAGTGTAAGACTAGAAAGACTTAAAGGGCCAGACAGTAAAGGGTTTAATTCAAAAGCAAAATTTGATCATGGAGGTAACAAGACCAAAATCTATTGAGGGACTGGGAGGGAGGAGGGGAAGTCACAGAAATATATGGTCAGGCCCCGTTTTTACTTAAGTAAAAGATGGTAATAACAGCAAGATTTGGCAAAGTACCAGTTATGGAGGGTAGGAGAATAAAAGAGTCAAGATAATGTAATGAATTCTCAGAAGACCAGAAAGATAGCAGTACCACTTTCAACCAGAATTAGTGATACAATCTTCTCTCTGCTGGCCTATCTCATTCAATTTTGAGTATTCTGATCACTAAAAAGCTTTTTTTAGAAGAAGCCTGAGTACATTTTCTTATTGTACTTGCTCTGCCCTCTTTAGCACTTCTAATCTGTCTTCCCTATAATAGTTCTTTACTTAGTCTGTCTATATGGCCTACTGATTTTCAGTTGCTCTGCTTTTAACAAAGAGAAACCTTCAGCAAACATCTGGGTAGATGAAATCACCCATTACAACTAGATCCTGTCATGAAGCTAGGTTTGCCAATTACTATATATACAATAGGAATATTTAACCCAATTCTCATTCCTGAACAAGCTATTTGAGAGTATAGTCTAGACCAGTGGTCCTCAAACTTTTTAAATAGGGGGCCAGTTCACTGTCCCTCACACTGTTAGAGGGCCTGACAATAGTAAAAACAAAAATTCACACTGTCTCCACCCCTCAGCCCATTTGTCATAATCCGTCGGGTGGCCCACTGGCAGTAGTTTGAGAACCCCTGGTCTAGACCATTACACAAATATTTAAAGTTGAATCCTCTTGTCCAACTTTTCTTGCCCAGTTTTACAGAGGAATAAATTAAAATCCCAAAGTGGATTTCCCATGATCAAACTGTTAATTAGAAGCAGAATCAACGTAAGAAACCCAAATCCTCGGTTTCCCAGTCTAGTATTCTGTTGTTATTTTTACAAATCTATATCCCTTAGTTTACCTCTCGGACTTTGTGTCCAAGGGAGAACTAGAGACCATTATTGATCACAAAATAGAACATTTTGATTACACCAAATTAAAAAGTTTCTGCACAAACAAAACTAATGCAAACAAGATTAGAAGAGAAGTAACAAACTGGGAAAACATTTTTAGTTAAAGGTTCTGATAAAGGCCTCATCTCCAAAATATACAGAGAATTAACTTTAATTTATAAGAAATCAAGCCATTCTCCAATTGATAAATGGTCAAAGGATATGAACAGACAATTTTCAGATGATGAAATTAAAACTATTTCCACTCATATGAAAGAGTGTTCCAAATCACTATTGATCAGAGAACTGCAAATACACATTTGTGTATACACAACTCTGAGATACCACTACACACCTGTCAGATTGGCTAAGATGACAGAAACAAATAATGATGAATGTTGGAGGGGCTGTGGGAAAACTGGGACATTGATGCATTGTTGGTGGAGTTGTAAAAGAATCCAACCATTCTGGAGAGCAATCTGGAATTATGCCCAAAAAGTTATCAAACTGTGCATACCCTTTGATCCAGCATTGCTGTTATTGGGCTTATATCCCAAAGAAATACTGAGTAGGGGAAAGGGACCTGTATGTGCCAAAATGTTTGTGGCAGCCCTTTTCATAGTAGTTAGAAACTGAAAAATGAATGGATATCCATCAATTGGAGAATGGTTGGGTAAATCATGGCATATGAATGTTATGGAATATTATTGTTCTGTAAGAAATGACCAACAAGAGGAATACAGAGAGGCTTGGAGAGACTTACATCAACTGATGCTGAGTGAAATGAGCAGAACCAGGAGATCATTATACACTTCAACAATGATACTGTACGGGGATGTATTCTGATGGAAGTGGATATCTTCAACATAGAGAAGAGCTAATCCAATTCCAATTGATCAATGATGGACAGAATCAGCTACATCCAGAAAAGGAACACTGGGAAATGAGTGTAAACTGTGAGCATTGTTTTGTTTTGTTTTGTTTTGTTTTTCTTCCCAGATTATTTTTAGCTTCCAAATACAATCCTTCCTTTACAACAACAACAACAAAATTCGGTTCTTCACATATATATTGTACATAGGATATCCTATAAGATATTTAATATGTATGGGAATGCCTGCCATCTAGGGGAGGGGGTGGAGGGAAGGAGAGGAAAAATTTGGAACAGAAGGGAGTACAAGGGATAATGTTGTAAAAAAAAAAAAAAAAAAAAAAAAAAAAAAAACCTATGAATATGTACTGTCAAAGAAAATGTTATAATTATAAAAATTAATAAAAAAAATTAAAACAAAAAACAATCTATATCCCTCATGGGATTTTTTTTTTACCCCTCTTAACTAAGATCATTTTAACTACAATATTTATTTTTCTTCTTCCTTTAATCACTCATTAAATCTCCAGTGTATTCCCTCTCCCAGCCAGAAGACCACTTACTACTCCACACTTTTTATTTAATGTATTCCTTTTGAATATTAAAGAGTCTTCCATTGTCATGATTGGTCTATTCACAAATTATATGCTACCCTGACTTGGTAATACCAATGAGATCCTATTTTCTTTCTTTCAAACTCACTTTATTTCAATACTCTTTTCACCTGATGGTCCTATCAGATCCCATTCCCAAGTCTATACATCCAACCTTAGTTTCTCTCTTGAGGTACTCACACATCATCCCAACCACCTATGCTCAAAATATTGTCATCTCATCTCTCTGTGAGTTTCACTCCATCAATCTGCTGCTAAATCTTATGATTTCTACTTTCATAATACTGTCCACATCAATCCCCTTTCTCTATACACAAAGCTACAAACCTACTTTCAATACTCATCACCTTTCATCTGAAATGGTCTCCCAGCCTCAAATCTTTCCATATTAGCCCTTTTCCATTCACTTGCAAGGTGATTTTTTTTTCCTATAGGCTAGGTTTGACAAGATCAGCTTCATATGCTAATAGTGACTCCTAATTATTTCTTATCTTTGAGTTTTTAATATTTTACTCTTATCCACAATGTGACTAATTAGGCCCACTTGCACACAATACTCTACCTCTGTCTCTATTCCATTACACACACACTGACCCAAACGTTAGTAATACTCTGTCCCTTATCTCTATTCTCACTTAGTTTCCTTCAATATTCAGCTCAAATCCAAATTTCTGCAAGAAACATTTCATCATCCCACCAGCTTCAATTGCTTTTCCCTCCCAAATCGACTTCCATTTATTCTGCATATTTTGCATATATAACTCAGTTATTTACATACTATCTCCCTCATTAGACTACATACTCCTTGACCATCTTTTGATTTTCTTCATAGGATTAACATGTACCTGGAACATAAGGTGCAAAATAAATGTATGCTAATGATACTGACACTGCTCTTTAAGATCTGGGATCTATTCTACTGTTATTTTTCTACTACACAGTTATATTCTCCTACAAATTACTATTGTCTTATTTTATTATTGGTTCTGGCAAATTTCTCAACCTCCCCTTTCAATGTAAACCCTTCTAGAACAGATGAACAAATCTCTAGCCAAGTAAATTCTTCCCATCCTCATTAGGCAAACTGTATCCCTTGCCAAAAGCCTATTTATTCTAGTATCTTAATTAGGCTGTAGTCCACAGACTAAAATTAACCTCTTATGCCACCAAATTCTTCAGTTGCCTACCTAAGATTTATAAGATTTCCATATTTTTCTTAGAACTCAGTTGTTCCCACATGTATCACCAGAAGTATATACTAATTATCAGGTTTGCTTTTAGAAGCTTCTCATCTTGCTCTAGATATGTCTTCTTGGGTAAAATGGTCATCTAATGAATAACCTCCTGCTAATGCTTTGATATACAAGCAAATGCAAAATTTAGGTATGAGATGGCTTCAAACATTCCAAAAACTCCACACTCTTAGCCTTGTATCCTAGACATGAATCCTAGGAAGATAACATACTTCCTGATTGGTCATGGCAACAATGCACACCTATGCTACCTTTGTACCCTGCAGGAGGGACTCACTGGTTACCATCATCCATTTCTTCTTTCTGTAACCAGTAACAGATGTTGTTCACACTGCTAGTACTATTAGATCCTCAGAATAACCTTGAAGCACAAGCTTCTTTTCCCTCTTAAAATCCAGGTTCTTTCTCCCAAGATTGACATATATCTACCATAATGTTTCAACATTTCAGGTCTTTTCTTCTCTCTGACTTAAGCTACATTTCCACATTACCCATTCTTTTGGACTCCTCTTTGCTTCGCCTCATGATGTCTTTTTACACTGAAGAGACTGAATCACTGTTAGTTTTGTTGTATTATTTACAGATAAACCAGGGAGGTTAACTTAGCCCTTTGCTTCTAATAGGAAGACCAATTTATTTCTATTTAGTGATACAAATTTGATGATAGCCCAAGGGAAAAAATAAACAAACCCAGAAGAATCCTTGCAGGTACCGGAAGCTATTCCACTCTCAACACTCATTGGGAATGAAATATTTCAATCTTTATAGCTCTTCTATCTACTCCCATTGCTAACCTCCCAGGAATGCAGAATCAATTCCATCACTACTAGGTTCACTCCCACTCTGTCCTCAGGAGGTCCTGAAAAACTGCTTTGAAGTACTTCCCATCTTGCACTGATACCTTCTTTGGAGGAAGTAGCCATCAACAAGCAATCTTCTCTTAATGTTTTGATGCAAGCACTGACAAAAGTCACTGTAAATTCTTGCTGCAGACATTCAGAACTTCAAACTCTTAAGACTCTTTAAACTTTTCCTCTCCTCTTGTCTTCAGAATTTTTATTCCGTCCTGTGTCTTCACTGTCATGTAGACATCCAAATAATCCAAAATAGCTGGTAATATACAAGTAATTTCTATCTAGATTTGGCATCTATTAAAAGAAATTATGCAGTAAAAAATAATTATTTAACCTATCTGATTAACAACATCTTATAACATTCTCTAAGTACTTAATACAGCTTAAATCATTAAGTTTTAGAATGTAAAGTTGTTTTTGTAGTATAACATGGGAATATGTAGTAATAAGAAACTATTCTGAAGTTAAAATAACTATTATGATTAAAGTAACTATCAAAGCTATTTAAGCTATATAATATACCATAATAAAAGGAAAACAATTGTTCATTAGTTTACTGGTATATGTTTTTTTCACTGCTTTGACCATTTCTTAAAGTTCTGCCAATGACAAAGAGAAATGCCCAAGAGTCTTCCAAAGTGTTACTATGAGACAGAGTTTCTAGGAAGACATCTATCTCATCTAAAAGCCAGGAACAACTATAATAGAATTAAGTAACTTTTCTAAAATAGTGGACCAAGCATTATACATTAAAGAAATACTAAATGAATTAATTTGTCCTATTTTTCAATTAAATTATAAGGCATATAAAACAGACTATTTCATCTAAAAGGTAAATAATTCTGTAGTTTTTTCAATCTTTTTAAAAAACTATCATATCTTGGGGGCAGCTAGGTGGCACAGTGAATAGAGCCCTGAATTCAGGAGGACCAGAGTTCAAATATGGTCTCAGACACTTAACACTTCCTAGCTGTGTGACCCTGGTCAAGTCACTTAACCCCAGCCTCGGGGGGGGGGGGGGGGGAAACTATCATATCTTAAACAAAATATTTTAAACTGCAGAAAGCATTACTGACATTGAAATGTTATGACATAACATAATTTGTATCATAACTATAAAGGAAATACAAACTCTCATTTTCATAAAGGAAATTTGAAAATACTTCCAAAAAATGGGATTATTCAGGATTGCTCTGTTTGCTAATTTTTTTTTTTATTCATTAGATAGGGTAGAGAAACAGTCACGTCTCTGAAATGAGATTTTCCCTAAAACATCATAGTCAAAAAACACCATTTAAACTAGTATCGCCTGACCAACAATATGTTCAATAAATATAAGGTTTTTGAAATGCTTGATTTGAGTTTAATTCTTTCAGATCATCATAGAAGAGATCTGTCCCAAAAGTCTTGAATAGAGGGAACTAGGTGATATAGAAAAGGAGAGAGAGAGAGAGAGAGAGAGAGAGAGAGAGAGAGAGAGAGAGAGAGAGAGAGAGAGAGAGAGAGAGAGAGAGAGAGAGAGAGAACACCAACCTTGGAGTTAAGAAAACTTATTAGCTGTATAATCCTGGGCAATCTGAATACATCTGCCCCCCCCCCAAAAAAAATGTCTCTTCGGTAGTGATGTGAAAGTGTGAAAGAATACATTCAGAGGAAGCCCCCAAAGATTCATAACAATTTTTAGATAAAAAAAATAGGCATTTTCAAAAATTTCATCTTCACTGACTTTTTTTGGGGGGGGAGAGGGTAGGCAATACAAGTTCTAATGTTTAAGATATGACAGTGAATTGGGCAAGACATTTTGTATCTCTGATTTTCAGTTTTCTCTTCTATAAAACAAAGAAATTGAAGTAAATGATTTCTAAAAGTCAGTTCCAGCATTAACTCCTATAGCCTGTGGTGTCTGATTATCAAGTTATAACACCAAAACTACACAATCTGCTATATTTATATTATAAATAACATCATTGAAAGATTAGAGCTCAGTATATGCCAAAACTTATTAAAGTGGTTGTACACTTTGACCCAGAGATAGCAATGGTGGAAAACTTGTCCACATATACAGAATATAGCAGTATTTTTGGTAATACCAAATTACTAGAAACAAAGTCATTCACCAACAATTGGGGAATGGCCAAAGATATTGTGCTACAGGAACAGAATGGAATATTCCTGCACTGTGAAAAATAATGAATATAGTAAACCTAGGAAGACATATATGAAGTGAATATAAAATGAAATAATCATAATCAGGAGATTGCTTAAGAGAACAACAATAATATAAAGGAAAGCAACTCTGGAAGACTTCAGAACACTAAACAGTAACCAATCAAAATGTCAGAAGAAGGACACAGGCTTCCCATCTCTTGGCAGAGATTTTTCTGGGCTGGAGACACAAAAAGTACTTATATTAATGGATAGTCAATATGCTGATTTGTTTTGTTTCATCACGTTTATTAGTTGCAAGGGAGAGCACAAAGAGAAAAAAGGAAAAGATGTCAATGAAAAATAAATGTATTTTTTAAATGCACAAATGAAAACAGAATGAAGGTCAGAGTGAGGACAAGCAGATCAATTTTACTACTATATTATTCAATTTAACATATGTTTCAAGTCAGTCAACAGCCATTTATTAACTGCCTACTGTGCTCCAAGAACTGTACTAATTGCTGGAAATACAAAGAAAGACAAAAAAACCCAACATAGACCTCAGTTTAATGGGGAAGACAGCATGCAAAAATCCTACATACAAATAAGCTATAGACAGGGGAGGCCCTTGAGATTAATAAAGGTATTTTTTGCAGAGGGAGGAATTTTAGCTGAGACTTGAAGAAAGGGACATTCAAGGATAGTGGGCATGATCTGGACTGGGATATGGGGGAAAAAAAAAAAAAGAGAGAGAGGAAACAGGAGGGGATCCAGAAGAGAACACTGTGCTGAAACTAAGAACAGATAAGGTAGAGTGTGACCCAACAGTGTCATGGACTGCAGACAGGTCTAGAAAGGAGAGAATGCTAAGAAAAGGCCTCTAGCAATAAAATGGCAATTAAGTGACTAATGGCACCTTGGAAAGAGAAGTTTCAACTGCATGATAATATAGCAGAGGGCTAAGAAGAAAGTGAGGGGAATAGAAGGGAAGACAACTAGGATAGATGTTTACTTTTCTAGGAGTAAGAAAAGAAAAGGGAAAGAGAGAAGCTGACAATTTTACATAAGGTTCACTTCAATATCCATCTTCAATTCTGCTGGGTTTCAACTCCACAAGACACCCAGAGTGCCCCCCCTCCATTTTCCAGCTTCTAAGTTCCTTAAAATGACAGGGACAGTCCTTCTTTTATTTATCTGTATCTCCAGCAATTACCACAGTGCCTAGTACATAGTAGGTGCTTCATAAATGTTTATTGAATTGAACTGATGATCCTTTTCCTGTTCTTTGTTGATGTGTTAAATCTATAGTAAATATACATATATGTATAGTAAATTCACGAAAAAAAGAATGTTTCTTCAAAAAATAGAACAAGTGGCAGCAGATCATTTTCTTTTTATTAATATCTTTTGTTTTCACAAAACATACATTTCTCTTTACTCCTCCCCTTCCCCATGCAGAACTATCCATTATGTTATTTTTCAAAAAAAGAAAAAAAAATTTGGTAACAAAGATTAATCAATGTCAGAAATGTTTCAACAGAGAAGAACATTTATAATAGCTCTTTTTGTAGTAACCAAAAATTGGAAGCTTAAGGGAGTGTTCTATTAGAGAATGGCTAAACAAACTATGATATACAAATACAATGAAATGTCATGAGGTCAGTTTCAGAGAAAATGCAAATGATAAACCAGGAGCCCATGGAACTGAAAATAAAGATACCACAACCATCTCCTGCTAGAATGTGGACGAATTCAAAATGTAGAATGAGAAACTGGTGAATTGGTACATTAATGATAGCATTAGAGACATGATAATGTCAGGATATTTACCAAGGTTTCCTTTTTTGTTCCCTTTTTGTTCAGTAGGAGAGTGGGGCTGGAGGATAGAGAAAATAAAAGCTGATTTTTTTAGAAGATATCTAGTGAGCAAAAAAAAAAAAAAAAATCCGTAGTTAAAAATTAAGTGATTTTCTTCCAGAAATTGGGGGGGGGGGGGGGGAAATCAAAATATTTTTGTTTGTTTGTTTGTTTTTTGTTTGTTTTTTTCTTTGGCTGAGGTAATTGGGGTTAAGTGACTTAACCAGGGTCACACAGTGACCTATTAAGTGTCTGAGGTCACATTTGAACTCAGGTCCTCTTGACTTCAGGGCTGGTGCTCTATCCACTGCACCACCTAACTGCCCCCAAGGTGAATATTTTTTTTTAATTTGATATCATATATAAGTGATCCACACACATACACACCTCCCCCAACTATGCAAAGGAGATAAGTGAAATGAAGCCAAGTTTCTTCACTTTCTCTTTGCTTTGTAGTTATTGCTCTTTTGCACTGAAGTAGGCATTGTGAATGTTGCTTTTCATGGCTTTCTTATTCTACTTTGCATCAGGTCATTTATGTCTCACTCCATGCTTTTCTATATTCATCATGTGTCATCATGTCCCAGCATAGTAATATTTGATTACAGTCATGTACAACAATTTGGCCATTCCCAAAAAAATAGGCATCTTCCCCTCCTCCCCAATCAATGGGCATCTTTTTTCTCCCTAACACTTCTTTGCCAACACAATAAGTACTGCTATAAATATTTTGACATATATGGATACTTTCTTTTTGTCAATAACCTCCTTAGGATACACAGATTCTGAGTCAAAGGGTATGGACATGAAAACTTTATTTACTTACTTCCAAACTGATTTCCAGAATGTCTGTACTAAGCTGCTGCTCTGCCAACAATGCATTAGTTTGCCAGTGAAAGATCATTGTTATTAGACTACTTAGACCTCAATTAGAATGATAAAAATCAAAACCAGAAATTGCTTTTCAGAGATCAACAAATCTAACCCCTTCATGCCTCCAAGCATGATTACATGCTTTAATAGTTTTAAATATCCAAAAAGATTGGCACAACTTGCCCCAATAGTACATTTTGGTGTTTTACTACCTCCTGCCAAGTTTTTACTGTGTCTAAATTAAATCTCTCATAATTTAAATATACTTCTTATTCTGTCCTTAAAGGAGATAAGAACAGATATATGCTCTCTTATAATACTTCTTCATAAGCTTACAAATAATCACTTTCCAGCTAACATTTTACATTATAACCATACAGCTCTTTCTTGGACCTTCAAATGCCCCAATCACTCAGTTTCTCAAACTGCTTACTTTTTATGATCTACTACTCCCCACTCCATCTCAGCCCCACATAAAGATCTTGCCCTCACTCATAAATGTACCACTTCCATATTCAAGAATTCCAAAATCTCCTTATCCAACCACATTTTTTTTTTGCCTTCCCTTACCAAACTGTGCTTTTCTTCTGCAACATGATCTTCAATCACTTGACCCTTCAATTCTCTCCCAGGCCACGTTCCCTTCATTACCTATTCTTGCCTCTTTTCCCCATCATGACTCCTAGTGAATGAATTTAACTCTACACTGTGCTCTTCTCTTGTATCCCTATCTCATGCTTCTACCTTGAATCACTCCCACCATCAGCAATTTTCAAAAAAAAGGGGAGAAAATCATTCAGCCATTCAACTAAATTCACCTGCCTTTTTGTTACACAGTCTCACAACTGGGCCCCCACTGCTGCTAGACAATCCTACTTAAATCTCCCTCATCAACTCACTATTTCACTCTCCACAGTTCTTCCAAAGCACCTCAGCCCTCCTCAAATCTCCCATAGCTTTCCCTGCCCTCCACCCTCTGGGCTGAGAACTGTGCCTCATACTTTACAGAAAACATTGAGCCCATCACTTCTCTCATTACTTCAAGTGCCTTCTGCCATTCTCTTTCCTCCTTTTACCCCTAATCTCACCTGATGACGTGGCCTTACTCCTAACCATGGCCAACCCTTCTATACGTTCAAGCGATCCCCATCCAGCTTTTCCAACAGATTGTCCCCTCTACCATCCCCACTCTGATTTATCTTTTATCTGTCTACTAACTTGTTTCCCACTGCAAAATTCCTACTTAATCCATTCATTCCCACAATAATCTTATATGTCTTCTACCCCCTGTGGCTAAACTTAAGAAAGCCACCCACAAAAGGTGCCTCTACTTTCTTTCTTCTCACCCTCTTGCAATCCGACTTCTGGCCTTATCACTGTACTGAACTATTTTCTCCCCAAAGTTAACAAAGATTTCTTCCTTGTCAAATTCAGCAGCCTTTTCTTAATCCTCATTCTCCTCGACCTCTCTACAGCCTCTGATCACCTTCTCCTACATGATACCATCTTTTCTCTAGATTTTTGGGATATCTGGTTCTCCTACCACCCATCTGATCATTTTTCTGTTGCCTTTGCTAGATCCTCATCTAGATCACATTCTGTTAATTATAGGTATCTCACAGGGTTCTGTCCTGTTCAGCTTCTTTTCTCTAAGTACTACTTCACTTGGTAACCTCAGCAGCTCCCTCAGATTTAATGAACAGTTCTATACTGATGATTCTCAAATCTTCTGGTCCTGCCCAAAACTCTGCAGATCTCCAAGAGGAACTTGTTCCCTTTCAGACCTCTTAAACTGGATGTCCAGGAGACATCTTAAACTTAGTTATGTCCAAAATAGAACTCATTTCCTTCCCCACTAACCCCCCCCTTCCCATTATTGTAGAGAACAACAGCATCCTTAACAGCAAGTCAAGCGTGCAAAATAACTTTTCACTCTCTCATCCCCTATATCTAAGCTTCTAAAAAGGACTGCTGATTTCACCTTTTGCAATATCTCTCAAATACATTCACACACCTCCTCTCCTAACATTGCCACCACTCTAAAGGGGCCCTCAACACCTCATTTCTTAATTATTCCAATAGGATACTGCTGAGTCTGCCCAGCTCACGTCTCTCCCCACTCCAATTCATTCTCCACTGAACCTCTAAAATGATTTTCTTAAAACATTGGTCCAATCATATCACCTCCTGCTACTCAAAGAATTCCACCACCAGAAACAAATACAAAATCCTATGGAGTACAAAGTCCTTCATAATCTTACCTCCTACCTTTCCAGTTTTCTTACAACCTTTGGGTCTCCAGGCTGTTTCTCAAAGAAAAAAAACCTCCTTATCTCAGCTCTAGGCATTTTCTTTGGAATGTATTATCTCTACTGGCTTCCTCCAATACTCAAATCCCATTTTTACAGAAAGCCTTTCCCCCACCCTTCTTAATTCTAGCACCTTCCTTCCTTCTCAATTACTTTCTATTTTTCCTGTATGTAGTTTGTATGTATTTATTTGCTTGTTTTCTCTCCCCGTTAAATTGGAACTCTTTGAGGGCAAGTATTTAGTATAGGACCTGACACAAAGGAGGCTCTCAATTATTTGACTGACTGACATATTATAACAGAATGGGATTAAAGAGAAGTTACAGTCACAGTCCTTGTGCAGTATATTTTATTGAAATATCCAAAAAACAAAAAAGGCAGCATCAATAATAAAATAATCTTTGAATATGAGCTCTAAGGATCATGTTAAAATGTGGTTCTAATATAAAATCCTAAAACTCAAATGTATCCTCCTTCTCCATGTTTTCCATACTTTTTTTTAAGTGGCTGTTCTATTATTTTTTCCAAATTTTACTTAAAATAGCTAAGCCCACGCCCATAACAATATTCTAATAAGGATCTAACCAAGTTTAAGTATAAAAAAAGATTAATTCCAAACTAATGTCAACTTCCTGTTTAAAAACATCCTAATATCAACTCCTCCCCCCCCCCACTTTATGAGCACACCATAGCTGACTCACATCCAGCCTGTGGACAACTATGCTACATATTTCTAAGTCTTTTATTATTCCACTTGGATTTAACCAGTCATAACAAATCTTTCTCTTTTTTTAAAGAGGATATAAGGACTGAGCCTGTAATAGCACTGATCAAGTAAATTCTCATACGAGGAAACTGAGTATAAAAAGCAAGTGAACACTTTCTCTAATTTTATAGTCTTAAGAGAGTTTTCTCCAACACAAAGCTAAATGACTTGTTCACAGTCAAAAAGCCAGTGTGTGACATGGAAAAGAACCCATGCCTTCTGGGTTTTGAAATTAGTACTCTACCCACTTTATACCATTTATATACCATATATATATATATATGTATATATATATATGTATATATACATACATATATGTATATATACATATATATATATATGTATGCCATTTTAAAAAATTCTTAAGTAACACTTTGTAATAATCCCTGCAGAAAAAGATGACTTCATTTCACCAAGTTCTTTGTTCTATTTCTTTGGAAGTACTTAGGACCTCACATCTTTAAGTAAATTTCCATGGTCCCAGACATTAATACAAATATTAAATAACACTAACCTGAAAAAGATTCCTAGATGACAGGGAGAATATATGGAGAAAATAGTAAGTCGTTTGGACATGCAGGGATTGTGACTTTTTAAAAATTTTTGAGTTTAATGTCCTCTCCTCCCCGTCCCCCCCCAAAAAAACTCAGATTGGACTAGCCAGTAGCCTATAGATGAAACTAGAAAATAAGATGATAGTAATTTTTTAAACTGAGAATAATTAGATTGAAAATTGTGACTCGAGATTCAAAATAAGACATATATTTTCCGACCCACCTAATTGTGACAATTTGTTATATTTCTTTATTTAGTTAGTTTTTTTTTTTCAATGTAGAGAGGAAGCGGAAAAAGGAATACGATTGCTCCTCCCCCCCCCAAAAAAAAAGTAAAAGAAAAAGAAAAAATTTCTCAGGATTATGCTCTAACCCTTACCACTTTTCAAAGACAAACTTCTATTGCATCCTTTCTAATCTTTTGATTCTCAAAAACAATAATTCTGCAGTAAGGTTCAATAATTAAAACATACTAGGTTACAATCTATTAAGTCTGTTCCTTTGAACACATCCAGCTTTTTAAAAGTAGTCTTCCCCCATTTCCTTTTCTATTTTAGTGCAAGTTTCAACACCACTGATTAAACATTATGAGAGTCCATGAGCATGTAACAGAATCTCATTTAATGTCATGTTACTATCATTTTTTAAATGTACTTAAATATCCACATACATGTTTAAATCAAGAATGTTTTTAAATGTAAAGTTACTATTACAAGTTTTACAAAACCTCCAGTAAGGAGGTAATTAATTATTCCAGTAATAAGTATCACACTTGCTGTATCATTCCCCTCCCAGCTCTCTTCCTATCTTTGGGCATGTAAAACCAGGACAGGGCTGCCTTCTCATAACTCCCTGAAATGCCTGGGGCCTCTTAACCTTGCAATGCCCAGCTACTATTAAGCCCTTCTCACCCCAGAGTATTTTCTCCCATTGAAGAAGTCCTCCAGAAGCCCTATTTTGTGGAAAGCCACAGCTTTGCTGAAGTTGCTATTTCACCCAAAAACTTTTCTCAGTGCCTGAGAAAACTACTACTCTACTCTGCCTAAGGCTTAGCACAGGGCCTGGCACATAGCAAATACTTTGCTTCATGAAATAGAACAACCACAGGCATCTTTGACCAGTTTTAATTCCTCCTTCCTATGTAAAGCAAATGTTAAAGCTGTTATAGAAAACATCTTAAAAATTCAAAATATTTCTCTTTTGTGATTGTGTGTATTAGAAACAAATAGATGCCCATCAACTAGAAAGTGGCTTAATAAATTGCAGCACATGAATATAATGAAATATTACTGTGTTTCAATAAACTACAGACATGGTGAATATAAATAAGCATGGAAAGACAAACTGATAAGAAATGAATTTAAGTAATCAGGAAAACAGGCCACAAAATGTTTACAAAATAAATAAGAACAGCCACAACAAAACAATCCAAGTATAATGGCCACACTTTGCTTCAGAAAAGATAAGAGGAAAGATCTCCTTTCTTCCCTTTGCAGAGACAGGGAACTGCAGCTATTGAATGTTGTTTAGTTTCAGACTATGTCTATGTGTTGACTGGTTTTGCTGCTTTTATTTTCTCTTCTTTGTAAAAGGAATGACTGAGGGAGGAATGAGGAAAGATATGGGAATATATAGGTTATATAAAGAAAAAAGATATCAATAAAAAATTATTTTTTAAAAAATTCAACATATATGGAATATTATTGCTCTGTAAGAAATGACCAGCAGGAGGAATACAGAGGGGCTTGGAGAGACTTACATCAACTGATGCTGTGTGAAATAAATAGAACTAGAAGATTGCTGTACACTTCAACAACAATACTGTATGAGGATGTATTCTGATGGAAGTGGAAATCTTCAACATAAAGAAGATCCAACTCACTTCCAGTTGATCAATGATGGACAGAAACAACTACACCCAGAGAAGGAACACTGGGAAGCGAATGTAAATTGTTAGCACTACTGTCTATCTACCCAGGTTACTTATACCTTCAGAAGCTAATAATTAATGTGCAACAAGAAAATGGTATTTACACACATATATTGTATCTAGGTTATATTGTAACACATGTAAAATGTATGGGATTGCCTGTCATGGGGGGGAGGGAGTGGAGGGAGGGGGGGGGATAATTTGGAAAAATGAATACAAGGGATAATATTATAAAAAATATATAATAAAATTTAAAAAATAAAAAAAATAAAAAAAAATTCAACATACTTGGGGTACATTTTAGTCCAAGTTGTTCCATGAACTCTGAAAATTTTTCCCAAGTCACTTATTCAAAATATGTTTGCAAAAACACACAAGACACTGAAGAGGCAAAAGATAAAGGTAGCATAGTTTCTGACCTCAATAAATTTTTTTCTATTGAAGAGAGATGTGCATGAGATAAATGTAATGAAAGGTAAGGAGCAATAAAGCCAAAAGGCACAAGCATTCGAAATATGGATGCACCAGGAGAGCTAAGCAGGTATTGTACTTTTTTAAAATTTTGAGCTTAAAAAAAGTCACACTAAAATCTCCTGTTGTTTGTTTCTGATGCAATAATATTTCATTACATTAATTATAAATGATTTCTCAGCACATTCCCCAGTTGATGAGAACCCCTTTAAAAGCCAACCTTTTTTTCCCCCCCTTTTAGTCTCCTATTCTTTCCCTTACTAATCCTAATCTCCATGTTCTCACTTCTTTCCCTACTGAGTTGGATGTTCCTATACTCCACTCTGTGGGAGTATATTTACCCCTCCATAAGTGAGGTTCTTCTGATGCTCATTCTTCCTGTCCCTTAAAACCTGCAGAATCAAGGTGTTGTTTTTGCCTTTTGAAGAGATCAAGGCTCTGAAAGGAATCTGTTGGCACTACATGAAACCCTTCTAATTGCTCAAAGAGGTTTCAATGGGATGCAGCTAGGTAACTTGGTAGGTCAGGAAGACTCCAGTTCAAATTCAATCTCAGGTATTTACTATCTCAGCAAGTCACTTAACTCCAAATAAGAGTATCTCCAGGATTTATTTTGCAGAAATCTCTCCTTCATGGGGACACTTAGAAAAAAAAATCTTCCCATTAGAAGATCAAATATTCTTTGTGTGAGAATACCAATGAGAGGCCTGCTAAATAATCCTCTACATCAAGGAATCTTGTGTAAGCCTAACATTTATGAATGATTCCCAGCAGTAGGACAAGTTGTTTTATTCAGCCTTATTTTGAGGGGGAGGGGGAAAAGGGGGAGTGATAATTAACAAACAACAGAACTATGCACTTTCAGCACAAATTATATAACTCTTAAGTGGTCTGCTATAGAGGATTTTGTGCAAAAGTCTGACTACTTATTTCTCATCTTTATTAAAGATCCATATAAATAAAGAAATCATTCTCAAAAAGATTTTACAAAATGGAAAAAGGCATTTTCATCCTTAGTCAATATTCCCTTTGAAATTTTTTTTCTATTCTTCTTTTGGCATCCTCCAAGATATCTTGTAAAGTAATACATCAGTTTCCAACATTATGAAATCTCTAGCACTTATTTTTTCAATGTGTATTAGCTTTGATAGTCAGTTTTCCTGACTTTCTTTTAGGATTATAAGATTAAAAATTTAACAATGGAAAGCAGCTTAGACTTAATCAATTTCTTCATTTTACAGATGAGAAAATTGATATTCGGAGAAATAAAGTATGTTGTCCATAATTCAGGGTCAATTCCAATTTGATTCCAGCTCCTCAGACTGCAAATCTATTGTATTTTTTTACGAAATACATGGTGTCATATTCATAGTATCAAGGCCCAATACCGTGGCTTTTCTGTCACTAAGAATGTATGATAATAAAATTAATTTTTTTAAGTTATTTTGTTCTGGATGATTTCAAAAAGTCCTAGAGACTTTGATGAACTAAGTGAAGTGAGTAGCATCAAGAGAACACTGGGGGGGGAGGGGGGCCGGCAGCTAGGTGGCTCAGTGTATAGAGCACCAGCCCTGAATTCAGGAGGACCCGAGTTCAAATCTGCTCTCAGACACTTAACACTTCCTACCTGTGTGACCCTGGCCAAATCACTTAACCCCAGCCTCGGGGGAAAAAAAAAACAAAAAAAAACAGAACACTGTGCACAGAAACAATAAGATTATGCAATGATCAATTCTGATGGACATGGCTCTTTTTCAACAATGAGGTGATTCAGGCCCAATTCTAATAGACTTGTGATGGAGAGAGCCATCTGCATTCAAACAGAAGAATGTGGGGGACTGAGTGTGGATCACAGAATAGTACTTTCACCTTTTTTTTGTTTGCTTTTTGCTTTCTTTCTCATTTTTTCACCTTTTTGATCTTATTTTTCTTGTACCACATGATAAATGTGAAAATGTATATAGAGGAATTATACACGTTTAATATATTACATTGCTTGCTGTCTAGAGGAAAAGGTGGAGGGAAGGGAGGGAGAAAATTTGGGACACAAGGTTTTGCAGGGGTGAATGTTGAAAACTACCTTTGCATGCATTTTGAAAATAAAAAGCTATTATTAAAAAAAAAAAAAAAGTTATTTTGTTCTCCACTTATTTATAGTCTCAAATTTGTTACATTGGTTAATGAGTATAAATGTTGATAAGTTTGGATTTTATCTTATTTCAGACATAGATAAATAGATAGAAATATAGATATATACAGAGAGAGAAATACATATACAAAAACATGAGATTAACTTTTAAATGAGAAGTTAAAATTAGAAAGCATTTTACTCTATTATCTTGAAAGAAATTATATTCAAGATAAATTACTGACAAAAGTTATTTAAATTATCTCCTTCCTCCTGGGAACTAAAGTCTTTAGCATTTACTATAGAAATGAAAAAGAAAATATTCCAGAAGAGGAATGTACCTTTTTTTTGAGTTTCCAAATACCACAGAAGTCAGACTAAAAAATAATTTAATTAAATTATTTGCTAAATTTTAAATATTGTGTTCAGATCTAGCTGTTATTATCTAAATGGAATTAGGTAAAGAAAAGAGAAATTTAGAACTATCAATACATCAAGACATATAAAACATGATTTAGAAGCAAAAAAATTTAGAGTTATAAAAGTAACAGAATTATTCTAAAAGTAAAAAAATTATAGGCCACAGACAGGAAAATTCAATAACCTACAAAAGAATGTCTTAATTGCAAAGCATTTGCATGCCATTGGAGATAAAACTAAAAAGAAAGATCAAGGTTTAAATAACAATTATATATAAGAAAAGCTTCTACCTGTTTAAAAAAACCAAACAAACCATTTTAGTACAGAAAAATATTTCTGAAAAGCTTATTTTCAAGGAATTGAGGGGTTTTCTAATAATTTTCAGGTTGCCCTTAACAGACACTGTTAACCTATTCTGGATCTATAAAAGCTTAGAATCAGAGAATAAATTTCTAATTGGGCACTTTAGTTTAGGTAATAGGGTAGAATGGGTAACAATTTCTTCTTCTATATAACAAGGCAGTTGGATTACATAGCCTTCAAGGCTCCTCTTGGCTCTAAATCTATGATTATATTATCCTAAATTCCGATTTATATTGGGTTTGATAGATCAATTGGGGGGCAATTATTTTCTATGGCCTAGATAGTTTTCTGGGTATGGATAGTTATTGATAGACAATTATTTAAATATTTATTAAGACACTAGGGCCACTCTATATTATGAATGGTATTTGTAAACAATCTCTCTCTCTCTTTTTTTTTTTTTTAAGGTTGGCGTTAAGTGACTTGCCCACCATCACACAGCTAGGAAGTGTTAAGTGTCTGAGACCAGATTTGAACTTGGGTCCTCCTGAATTCAAGGCTGGTGCTCTATCCACTGCGCCACCTAGCTGCCCCTTGTAAACAATCTCATACCTCCAGATATTAACTGGAGGTTATTAACTGTATTAATTATAAGAATATCTTGTTTTAATTAAAATCATCAGAACTTTGTAAGGTAGAGTCTCTTGGGACAGCAAATATAATTTACTTATTGTTTTTATGATCTGAGAAGGAAAATTTTTGAAGCCCCTCCCTGGAACCAAGAATTCTGCTGAAAGCTGAAGATCTAAATACAAAAAATTTCTACTCTCAAGTAACTTATATTCTACATTAGGGAAGAACATATAGAGGGATGATCATTATGGGTATCTGAGAAGGGACACTGAAACTATGTCAGTTGACCAACATGAAGCAATGTTCATCACTGTGTCCTTAAATCCAGTGAGACACACAAGAGATGTATGCATGAGTACATCAGGCAGGTAGAGTATGTCTTTTCTGCTTCATAGGTCAACCTTCCTCGGGTTCCCTCCCTGAGGATAACCTCCACCATGACCCAGCTCTTCAACCTGGAATGCAGACTCCAAGCTTGGAATTAACATATCAAATGAACACTTCTTTCCTCATGGTGTCTCCCTCCCAGAATTCCCATACAAGAAGAATACCCAGGCCCCACAAGTCTCCAGGCTCTCCAGGATAGACTCCAGGTCTCTTTGTCCCCACACATCCTCACCCCAACTTTTCAGCCTCTTTTGATGTGTCTTCCCTTCCCTATTGTAATGCTAACCCCCTTGAAGAAACCAACTGTCTTTCTGTCCACAGAGCTTAGCCCAGTGCCTGGCACATGGTGAGAGCTAAGTCAATGACTACTGGAACTGACATCTTCCATAACTTGTTTTCTTGCATCAGAATATGGATTACGTGAAAATGGAAGAGGAAGGAGGGCTGCAACAAGGGGAATAAAAACAAAACAGCTTTTCCCTTATAGTCCAAGATTACTGGAAAAAATTTTAATCAATACTATTTGCTGAACATATAATATGGAAAATATGTCCAGAGCAATCTCACTATGGGTAATCTTTTAAACTGCTTGAACTTACTTTATTCCACTGACTAACTTTTATCTTATAGTTGTTTTATGTTTCCTTTTAGAAGTGTCCAGTTCAGGCATAAAAGCAGATTGTGCTAGACTTTCTAAAACTCTTAAAATAATTCATTTATAGATCTGGCATCCTTCTACTTATCAATAGCAACAGAGATACTCACTTTACAAGAAAAATGTTAAGAACATCTGTAAAGTACTGCAGATCCAACATTTTTATTGCCTCTTAATACCCTGAGCCTACAAGGGAAATTAGGGAAAAGACAGCTAAATTTTGAGTTGAAATCAAACTTAAATTTAAGTGACCAAATATGTTTTACCCACAGACCAAGATGAAAAGATCTACTACTAATAGGGAATGAATTTGCTCTCACTTTAGTAGAAAACCTATATTCTATAACTGATCCCCAGTTTTCAAAATGATGACCCTTGTGCTCTATGACCACAAAAGAGGTACATACGGAAGGCTCTGAAGCTTGACATTATAGGACTATGGCAATGAAGAAAAGCCAGGATATGGAGTTAGAGGACCTGGTTTGAATATAGATAAATCTACAATCCTATGACCTCAAAGTAAATCTTGCTGTCAAGATAGCAAGCATTTATTATTAAGTACCTACTATGTGCTAAGATAGATCAAAAAATGCCTGCTGTAATCAATTCTCCATTGCTGAATTTAATTTTTCCAAAATTATAAAATGCTCTATACCTTGCTTAATCATGCAGAAGAGTTTTTCATGACATTAATCACATACATTTATGCTTGAATGTTCTTTCTCCTGCCAGACCAAGAAATAAAGTATCTTGGCTAAGTTGGAGATGGGGAGGCAAAGCATTGAGTCAGCTCAACATGTGTCTCATTACAGTTTGCACTCTACCTGTTTATTAAATACTCTAGTCATTATCTTTTGGGAAATGGTTATTATTATTACATATTTGTATCAATTTCCTATTTATTAACAGACATCTGTGTAAAGTTTATAACAGTTAGCCAAACAGTAAGCATTTAATAAGCACAGTGTTAAGAGTTGACACAAGAAACAAAAGACCCTGCCCTCAAAAAGCTCACAATCTAAAATTAATTGTTTTTCTTCTAATTCTGATTGTTTGTAGTTTTCTTCCCTCCCCCCCCCCAAGGCTGGGGTTAAGTGACTTGCCCAGGGTCACACAGCTAGGAAGTGTTATTAAGTGTGTCAGAGCAAATTTGAACTCAGGTCCTCCTGAATTCAGGGCTGGTGCTCTATCCACTGCGCCACCTAGCTGCCCCCTTTTGTACAGTTTTCAATATAAAGTAATCAAAAGTAGCCACTGTTTTCTAGGATCACCTCTATCCCATATTTATAAGAATTATCCATTAATCATAGTTGTAAAAAATAAATCCTTCCTTTCTCCTCTAATAGGCTTGTGATGACACTTTTTTTAGTTATAAATTTAGCTACATTTTTACATTATATATTAGGAACTTATTTATGCTGGTCTATAATAATTTCTGCCAAGAATGTTTTCCAGATGAGATGATTGAGGCCAGTTCCAAAGATCTTGTGATGGCGAGAGCCATCTGCACCCAGAGAGAGGACTGTAGGAACTGAGTGTAGATCACAACATAGCATTTTTACTCTTTTTGTTGTTGTTGCTTGCATTTTGTTTTCTTTCTCTTTTTTTCCTTTTCGATTTGATTTGTCTTGTGCAGCACAATAATTGTAGAAACGTGTATAAAAGAATTGCACATTTTTAACATATATTGGATTACTTGTCATCTAAGGCAGGGGGTAGGGGAAAGGGAAGAAAAATTAGAACATAAGGTTTTGCAAAGATCAATGTTGAAAAATTATCCATGCATGTTTTGAAAATAAAAAGCTTCAATAAAATTTTAAAAGAAGAATCTTTTTAAGTTTTTGTTTTTTCAAGTAGATAATCTTTATAACAATTAATTGGTGTCTGAGTTTAAGGAACATTATGTCACTATGTCCAACTGTTTTTGAATCTTGATTACCTAATCAGATCCAGTGATAAAATAAAATGGATTTCTATCAAATGGGAAATGGCTGAATTATGAAAAAAAATTGAAAAGACTTATCTGTAATAATATAAAAAAAAATTTAAGTAAAACCAGGAAATTTACTGACATGATAACAATAAAGATAAACAATAAATTAAGTTCATAACAAAAAAGAATATTTTAATTGAAATAAGTTAGGCTGTGAAACAGGAGAAATGTAAATATGGTCAATTAGAGGGTTGCGGTTTAGGGGGATTTTTTTTTCTAAGCATGGGAAGATGTATGTGGCAACATAGGAGAGGTGCCAATGTATATGGAATATACATTCCACATATGTATATATTACAGACAGATAGTGAAAATAGCAAAAGTTTCTATCATTTTTCAGACATGTACAACTTTCCATGATTCTATTTAGGGTTTTCTTACTGCAATGGTTTGCCATTTCCATCTCAAGATCATCTCACAGATAAGGAAACTGAGGAAAACAAAGCTAAGTGACTTATTCAAGATCACACAGCTAGTAAGTATCCAGACATGAAGAGTCCAGACTTGAATTTGGCAAGATGAGAACTCCTGACTCCAAGATTACACATGAGATGAAATAAGACAGGATCAAAGACAGTAGAGTTTGCTAAACAAGAATAACGAAAGGAGCAGCTAGTTGGTGCAGTGGATTGAGCACCAGCCCTGAAATCAGGAGGACTTGAGTTCATATCTGTTCTGATATTTAATACTTTTAGCTGTGTGACCCTGTGCAAGTCATTTAACCCCAATTGCCTCAGCAAAAAAGGAAAAGAAACAAAGAGGGAAACCCAGACCAAAAGATCTGATCACTCTGAACCAAGAGAGCTTGCCATTTAGCTGATAGGAACTGAATCCAGCAGCAGTCTAGTCTTGTTCAGACCATGGGGAGGCTGCAATTAGACTTTGCCCTTCTGGAAGTCCTGAAAACTTGCAAGTAGTCCCCATATATCAAGAAAACAACAAAAGGACCAACCCAGACTTTCACTCAAGAATATGATGGAGCTCGGCCCTAAAATCAAGTCCAAAAACATCAGAAATAGGCTGGAATAATGGGGGAAAAAAAAAAAAAACACCACCATAATGAGCTCTTAAGCATTAAATATACATCACTCTGCTCTTTTGCAAGGACAGAAAGTTCACAGGTAAGGAACATTATAAGACATCAGGTTGTTTCAATGAGCTGGCCATTTTTGTTGATGTGTTTCCTCTTCTTTTTCTTTTAAAAAATCCTTCAATGTAAGGTCTATGATAGGGAAGGTTGAGGATACAGGAGGAAATCTTGATGATGTAAAAATAAATTAGTAAAATCTGTTATTAAAAAAAAATTAAAAAACAACTCTTCCTCTGAAACTGGGGCAATGTTAAACGATTTGGCATGCACAAATGGGAAAAAAACATTCAGAATTGATAATCTCAATTTTTATGTGCGTAGTTTGAGAAGAGAAGGTCTGAAAAAGAAGCTGAAACTGGACAAAGAGACAATCAAGAAAGCATAGAAGAATCCAGTTGAGACCCCCCACAACAAAAAAATCATAATATTCTCACTCGATGTAAGAGTGTGTTATAAGTATGTGTGTACCTTCACAGAACTTCTCAAATGACTGCTTTTGTTAACTATGAATATCTGTTGTTCAGCAATAATAAGGTTTCAGGTTTGTAGGAGTATGCTATTCTGAGTTGCAATGTGAATTGCTTTACCATTCACAATATACTATTCTATTACTTTTTGTGATTTTTTTGTAGATCCAAAATAATCTTGTGTTGCGTGAATTGCCTCTCCTTTAAAGTCTTTCTGTTAATTTCTTAGAAAATGTTTTCATTAATATCATTAAATTTAACCATTATGGATGAGGTTGAAGTGTGGATGTGTCTTCCCCTGGAGGTGAACCATCAGATCTGTTGATTCTCTTGTTTTTATTTTATTTAGAAGTTTAGGACAATTTTCTCATATTATATCCATATTTTTGGATTTGTTGTGTTCTTTTATGGGCAGCTAGGTGACCCAATGGACAAAGTGCTAAGGCCTGTAATGAGAAGGCCTGAGTTCAAATCTACTTTCAGATACTTAATAGCTATGTGACCCAAGACAACTCACTTATATTATTTGCTTTAATTTCCTTTCTATAAATAGGGATAATAATAGCACCTAACTCCCAGGACTGATAGGATCAAATGAGATAATAATTGGAAAGTGCTTAGTACAGTAATTGGTACACAGCAAGCACTATATAAATGTTGTTGTTGTTTGTTGTTATTATTATTATTATTATTATTATTATTCTGGGAAACCTCTTGAAAATTGGGGCAGTTAGATGGCACAGAGTACAGGCCCTAAAGTCAGAAAAATTTGAGTTCAAATTCAGCCTGGGACACTTAACATATATCTATGAGACCCTGGGCAAGTTGCTTAAGCCCAACTGCCTCACCAAAAAACACATAATTTCTATAAACTGAAAAGTAGCACATCATGTATATGTATGTGTGTGTGTATATATATATATATATATATATATATATATATATATATATATATATATTATATATATAACTATCTTTTCTATAAGAAATGACCAGCAGGATGAATACAGAGAGGCTTGGAGAGACTTACATGAACTGATGCTGAATGAAATGATCATTATACACTTCAACAACAATAAAATGAGGAAGTGGAAATCTTCAACACAGAGAAGATCTAATTCAGTTCCAACTGATCAATGATGGACAAAATCAGCTACACCCAGAGAAGGAACACTGGGAAATGAATGTAAACTGTTTGCATTTTTGTTTTTCGTCCCAGGTTATCTTTACCTTCTGAATCCAATTCTTCCTGTGCAACAAGAAATTCGGTTCTGCACACATATATTGTATGTAGGATATACTATAACATATTTAACATGTATGGGACTGCCTGACATCTAGGGGAGGGGGTGGAGGGAAAGAGGGGAAAATTCGGAACAGAAGTGAGTGCAAGGGATAATGTTGTAAAAAAATTACCCATGCATATGTACTGTCAAAAAATATATATAATTATAAAATTAATTTAAAAAATAAAAGTATGAAATTAAAAAAAAAATAAAACTATCTTTTAAAAACTCTGAAAATTAATTTCTCTTCTCATCCAGAATTCAGGATCAATCACTTTAGCTTATAAAGGGTACATAGGTTTGTTTATTTTTAAGACTGTTGTCTTTTGTTTTCCCTAATTTTTACATTTAAAAATCTGATTTTTTTTCATTTCTTTCTTTAGATATTTTCTATCATGGATTCATTTGCTTTTCTAATCTAATTGAGATTTTTAAAAGCTCTAGTTATTACTCTATTCTCATTCCTAATTTCTTCTTTTATAGGTTTATTTATCTTCTGAATAATCCTTAAATTGTTTTTATTCTAGACACTGGAGTACATATTATTCTATATTTCAGACATTGGTTCACTTTCCTTTTTCATTTGTTAAGATAACTGTTTTTTCCTCTCAGTCTCTGTTGGTGAACAACCCCCTTGGGACTATATTCCACAAAAGACTGCCCCAGTCTTCTGACATTAGGAGATAGAAAGTTCAGTGACCTAAGTAATCTCTGAGACTAAGAAAGGCCCCTTCCAGTCCTCTTATCTCTAGGCCTGGTGCAACATCCTAAAATGATAACAATCCTAATTCTTCTCTTGGCTCTCCCCAGCCCCAGCCTCTTTTCCTTCTCATGGTAGAGCAATAAATATTATCTGGCTGAAGAAAGGGGGTGGGGTGCTCCCAGCATAGTCTCTACAGCTTTGAGAGGCCCTACTAAGGCCTTTCCCACCTTGCTTTGGTTGTTAGCCAATGTTGCTTGCTCCATTAAGAAGGTACCAGAAAAGTAATCTCAGTAAACAAGCCATCCTTTTCTTAATGCTAGATTGTAGGCTCCAAAAGAGCAGAAACTTTTTAAAAATTTCCTCTTATATTCAGCATAGCGTTATGAACACAGTAGATGTTCGATAAATACACATCGAATGAGAGGTATATTTTTTTTGTTAATTATGTACCAAGTGCCAAAATTAAGTGATTCAGCAATGACATTTATCATTTCCTTAAGTATATATTATATCCAGAAGATGTTGCTATCTAGAATCAAAATCTAATTCTTATACTTTGGACTTACTCATGTTTCCAATTTTTTTGTAATGATAAAATGAAGGTATTCACATCTCCTGTTTTCACTCTCACTATCCTGTTGTGAATTTTAGTGTATGTTAAAATATGCTAGACTACCTACAGAACATCTAAATAGTAAAGACCAAGACAGACAAACATTAAAAATTAGTAACAGCACACCTTTTAATCTGTGTGGTAAATTAAAGTGTATTGGTTGTCTAAGAAGGCCTAGTTTCAAATCTTCCTTCTGATGTTATTAATCTGTAGAACTTCAGATGAGTCACTAGACCCTCAAGGATGTCAATTTCCTCATCTATAAAAAATGAAAGGGGTTGGACTGGTGAGAGCTTGTAGAATTCCAAGTATAGTAGCTCTTTCTACCAAATTTCATTGCCTTTGTAATAACTAGTATTTATATACTACTTTAAGTTTGCAAAGTGCTCTATAAATATCTCATCTTATGCTCAACAACCCTGAGAGGTAGGTGCTATTATGATCTCCATTTCTACAGATGAGAAAACTGATAGATAGGTTAAATGACTTGCCTAGTGTTATACAGCTAAGAAGTATCTTTTGAACTCCTTGGCTCTAGAGATTCAATGGTCTACCTATTACACCCCCTTGTTGCCATGATCCTGTTATGTGAATTTGTTTTCAAAAGTCTATGTACAATTTAACAAAGCAGTGAAAGAATTGGCTTTGTTTCCTTTCTAAAAGACATTTTCTTTGTTTTAAAAAAAAGTTTTGTTGGTACTCTTATCTTTGTTTTTGTATGTTTGCCACTGCTCATTAATTCACAGTTCCCTTCCCAAATAGAAGTCTGCTTTTTTAACAGATGAATATAGTCAAGGAAAACATCAATGCACTGGCCATGTCTGAAAATGTTTGCATCATTCTGCTCCAGTACTCCACCACTTCTGCCAAGAGACAATAGGCATACTTCACCATACGCCTTCTAAAGTCATGATTTGCTACAGCACTGATCAGAATTCTGACATCAAATATTTCTGCTAAAAATCTGACATCTAAAAACCTTTATAAAGTGACAAAAATTAAGAGAGCAATTCCCCAAAGATATCAGGGTACTTTGTCTTTTCCTTCTCCATCTCATTTTACAGATGAGGAAACTGAGGCAAACAGGGTTAAGTGAGTTGTGCAAGGTCACGGATAAGTTTCTGAAGTCATAACTGAATTCAGTTCCACTGAATTCACAGCCCTATCCACTGCCCTAGCTAATAATGAATAGTGGTTAATACTATTTAGTGAATACATCAATAAGTATTTATTAAGTAGTTATTACTGTATGTACTAGGTAATGTATTAGATCTCTGAGATTCAAAAACAAAGAATGAAATGATCCCTACCCTCATAGAGATTCTGCTCTATAGACAGAGGTAACATATATATATATATATATATATATATACACACACACACACACACACATAAACATGTATGCACACACATACATAACACAACTTCCCCACCTTAAAATGCAAAGGAATGAGAAAAGTAGGTTTTATGGGAAAATGGGGAATGAAAAGGCTTCACATGGAAAGTGGAATGTAGGATTTGTCACAAGGTGTTGTTTTTCCCCTTTTCTCCCCTCAACTTGAAAATGAATAGGAAAAATAGGAGAGTTCAAAAAAGAGAAAGGATCTTTTGTTAGAAATGCACAATTGGGATAGCTTATTGAATGTTACAAATTGAATTTAGTATACAATTTCAAAGAAAATTAATCAATACATAATAAAGATTCAGTTTCCCATATAATCTATTTTTGATATTATATATATATATATATATAAATTCTCATGTTAATAGCTTAAAAGCAGAATTTTAAAAAACTTTTTTTTTTTAAAAGTGGTACATGAGCTATCTTATAGAAAGGGATCCTATGAGGTATAAGTTAAGTTACAAATACATTCCAGGTAAGGGGGGGTGGCCAAAACAAAGATACAGAATTAGGAGATGGAGTGCCTAGTGGGAGGAACAGAGAGAAGACCAGTTTGGCAGGATTGTTGGGAGTAATGCATAATGAGTCTGGGAGAATAGGTTAGGACTTGGGTACAAAGGGCTTTAAATGTCAAACAGAAGAATTTTTATTTTATCCTAAGGCAACAAGGAGCCAATACAGTTCAGTGAACTAGGAAGTAACATGGTCCAATCGGCACCTCAGAAAAATCTGGCTTCTCTGTGCAAAGTGGATCATAGTTCTGGAGTTGAAAGGGATTTCAAAGAGCAATGAATCCAGCCATCATTGAGGAACTGAGGGAGAGAGGCCTGCACAGGATCAGATGCTAATAACTGAGGCAGAAAATAAATCCAGATTTTCCTGAACTCCAAAGTCTGTGCCTTATCCACAAATAGGAAGAAACTTTAAGCAGGAAGAATAATTAAGAAAACTAAGGTTAAAAAGGATGTGAATGAGAGCAAAAAATCTGGCAATTAATTGGTTATATGTTTGGGGCAAAGACAAGTGAGGATGAAGGAAAATGCTGAGGTTATAAACCTAGCAGACTAAAAGAATGATGATCTCTTCAACAGAAATAGCCAAGTCTGAAAGACAAGGGGTGTGGAGGAGAAAGATTAAGTTTTTTAATATGTTGAATTTGAGATGTCTTTAAGACAACATACAGTTTGAAATGTCCAGTGATTTTGGGTCTGAGGATCAGGAGAAAGACTAGGACTGAACATATAGGTCTGTGAATCATCAGCATAGAAAACATTTAATTGAATCACAAGGATAGGAGGTCACATCAGGAGAAAGAGTATAGGAATAGAAGAGATGAGGGGCCCAGGACAGTCTTTGGGAAAATACACAGTTAGGGAGCATGCTATGTATGATGAAATAGCCAATGAGAATGAGAAAGTGCATTCAAATGGGCAGAAAAACTGGACAGATCAAAGAAATGTTGATTCCATATAATTAAATTTTAACAAACTACACCTACAAAAACTGAAAATAACATATATTTCCAAGCCCAACTACTAAGGAAGTGATATTGCTTAACTTTTTTGGAAATGTAATAGGGAGAGAGTTTACTGAGAAATCATTTATGGAGGCAAAAAAAAAAAAAGGAATAATTTTTTTTTTTTAATTTCCCTCTTCAAGCCCTAAGTATTACTAAGGTGGAACAGTATCATAGATGTATAAAACACATAAGAGATAAATTGTTGTACTGAAGATCCAGATTGTTTTTCTTTCTTCATTATGATTTAATATAATTTTACTTGGTGAACCTAGCATCCCTTACATCATCACATTTCATCTGAAGAATGCAGAAAACAAATAATGTTAGAAAAATTTCTGAAAGCAAATTAACAAACTAGTACACTGTCTTAAAAATTCAAGAATGAGTTTTCCTTTTTTTGACATAGTTTTCTTTACAAAGAAATGTTAAATTGCTAATTCAAAATATCTCCATGTTTGAGGGATTATAATGACTATTACAATATGTCCTTCACTTAGAACTTCCAAAGTTAATACTGAACATCAATGAAACCTGCAAAATTCTATACTGGGGTATGGTCCTTTACACCACTCTCCAGAGAGAGCCTCCCATGCTTTCTCTATATTCCATCAAACTGCCAAGTATAAGTAGTTACTACCTGGTAAAATGCTAGGTATTATTTTTGTCACTAAATAATTTAAGAAACAACAGCTGCATTTACACTATTCTCTAAAAAATCCTTAATCTATGATGCCTTCTTCTTCAGGCAACAGTTCCTAACATGTGTGGGATCTTAATTTAACTAAAATTTAGGCAGAGATCTGACTTCAGGGATCCATGATTTCTCTGGTATAAGCACTCTACCACTAATGCAGACCACAAACCCTCTATACCTTAGCAGGTATTTATAGATTTTTGTGGCCAAAATATCTATCACTCTGTGACCACCTATTAATGAAGCTCTCTGAACTTGGCCAAAGGCACAGGTGAGAAAACTTCGCCAACACTTCAAGTTGCTTTCTTCTCAAATCCAACTCATTTGTGTGGTCAATTTAGCAGAACACCACAAACCAAATAATTATAATACAAGCTTTACAATGCTAGATGAAGGATTTTAGATTGGATCAATGCTACTATGACCGACCTTCATTAACCTCATGTTGGTTTGAGTGCCATATAATCATTGGGTTAAATGTTAGACCTGAAGCAGGATGTTGCTAACAGAGCAAGGAAAACTACCCTCCCAGTAATCAGCAGAGCAGGATGGGGAGAATCACTCTAATAAAGTTCTAAGTGCTTTACCACAAAGGCTAAATGCATCAAACGACCTTGGATTAGAGGAAAGCAAAATTTCCTGACAAGCATTCGTAAGACACTGGAACATTTTATAAAATTTTCTGTTTCTGTCACTAATTAGCTAAGCAACTTTGAATAAGTCATTTTTCTCTGCACTTTATTTTCCTCACATAACAAAATAGGTGAATCTCCATGATTCCTTCCAACTCAGAATTTCTTAAATTCCTTCTCTGAGGATCTGTTTTGCAAAGACCTAACTCAGGTCTAACCTGACTCAGGGAATTTATAGATGCAAGGAGGAGAGACAAACCAGCACTCAGCAAATGTGGCATCAGAGACATGGCACCAATTTATAAACCGAATTTATCCAAATCTTTGCTATTACCCAAAATTTCTACATACTCCACAGGCTGCCAACAGCTGGATTAGGAGATTCTATAAGCAATGTAAAATACTAAGATGTAGCTTTATATCTCAGAAAAAAAAATATTTTCAGAGATGTTGCTAAATGGTAATGGGTAGGGAGATCAAAGTTACATAGAATAAGGAAATTCATACAACTTTCTCCTCTTCTTAATATACTAGGTCAATAAGCAAGTACACAGACAAGTAATGTCAAAACTCTTTGTAGTTAGAATAATCATGGTTCATGACAACCCTTCCTAAGATATTACTTAGAATCTAATTTTAAAAATAATTTTCCTTTCAAATTTTATTTCTAATTTCTCAACACATCTTAAGAAAGGTATTACAAAACCAAGGTTAAAAATACCTGCTCTAACAGGTCCACTAATACAGTAGAGCTGTAAATTGGAAAGCAATTTAGAATTTTACTAATTAGATGATCAAATACCCATACTTTTTTTCCCCCAGTAAATTTATTTTTAATATACATTGCTTTATAAATCATGTTGGGAGAGAAAAATCAGAGCAAAAGGGAAAAACCATAGGAGAGATTAAAAAAAAAAAAAAAAAAAAAAACAGAAAAAAGAAGTGAACATAGCATGTGTTGCTTTACATTCAGTTTCTTTAGTTCTTTTTTCTGGATGCAGAATTTCTGAATCACTGAGAACCAAGTCTTTCATAGTTCATCATCACACCTTTTTACTGTTATCATATACAATGTATTCTTGGTTCCACTTGTTTTGCTCAGCATCAGTTCACATAAATCTTTCCAGGCCTTTCTAAAATCAGCTTGTTCATAATTTTTTATTGAACAATATCTTCCATTACCTACCCATACATTTTTGTAGACAGAAGTTACTACTAGATATATAAACCTAAGAAGCCAAAGAGAGAAAAATATCCAATAAATATCAAAATATTTGCAGCAGTACTTTTTGTGTTAGAAAGAAAGTATAAGTCCAGGATTCAGTAACTTCAAAAAATTATGATGAATATTATTGTACCCAAAAATGACTATTAACATAGAGACAACTAAGGCAGGGGAAACCTTAAGCAGAATAAGAAAAGATACAATGACACTAACAAAGTAAGTGAAAAAAAGAAATATATGTTATAACAGGTAAACTCAGTCCCAAAGAAGAATATACCTTCTCTGCAGTTGAGAAGAGAAGAGAAGAGAAGAGAAGAGAAGAGAAGAGAAGAGAAGAGAAGAGAAGAGAAGAGAAGAGAAGAGAAGAGAAGAGAAGAGAAGAGAAGAGAAGAGAAGAGAAGAGAAGAGAAGAGAAGAGAAGAGAAGAGAAGAGAAGAGCTTTGGGTTTTACCAGGTTATGGCTACTAAACATGCTCCAGTTTCTTGGAGCCACACGTGAGAGTTAGCTGACCACTGGAGTTCCATGACTCAGGAGATAGAGAGTGACAACTTTGTGCAACTCTGTCTCACTTAAAAATCCAATTCATGAACAAGTCAGTGATGATGAAAAATAAATTTTGAAAATAAAGGAGGAACGATGGCAAAAGTAGGCTGCTACACAGATTGAAAAAAATTGGGCTGATTTTTTTTGTTCATTTTACTGAACTACCCCTACACACACACACTCTCACTCTCTCTCTCTCTCTCTCTCTCTCTCTCTCTCTCTCTCTCTCTCTCTCTCTCTCTCTCTCTCTCTCTGTAAAAATTCTTTGCTAGAAGAGATGATTCCCTGTGTGAGGGAAGGAGGAAGGTGATGTAAAAACAAAAGACAGCAATGTTTTAGAAAAGAAATTTTTTAAGACACTTAAGCAGCAGTATGATTGTTATTTTAATATGCAGGTAAATAAATGTGCTTTTTAAAAAATTAGATTTATAAGTTCACAAGTATTAAACTACTGAGAATTAATAATCTTCTTCTACTACTACCACTCCCACTCCCATCACCAACACTACTAGAGTGTGAAGAAGGGAGCCTCAATTGAGTATAAGTTTCCTGAGAGGGGAGCCTATAGGAATTTTTTATAGGAACTTGGAGTAACTTGGAGCAAAATGGTGTCGTGATTTTTTCCTGGATGCTAAGGTGCATTGATGCCTTTAAGAAGAGATTACCACCTTCTTCAATAATTAAAACATCTTTATCACATGGATTACTTCTTACATAGCAAAGTGGAATCATTTATTTTAGACTTACAGAATCACAGCTGGAGCCAGAAAATAACAGAAATCTTCTAATCCAAACAATTTATTTTACAGAAAGAAAGTGAAGGATATTATGTCAAATACAATCCCTGGCTCCAAATTCAATAATTTTTTTTTTCCACCAACAAGACAAATTTATCATTTTTCAAACCTTCTTTATGAGAACCTCAGGAAATCCTTATGTGATATAGAGGGATATAAGTTTTTCATTACTTTAATATGAGAATTGAATTTACAAGCAATTATAGGATCAACTTCTAATAGTAGATTTAAAAAGTTGGTCCTTTAGACAGATAAGGTATGCAACATACATAATCATACAACTAGCACTATAGTGTTTGATAACTGCAAAGCCCTCATTTATTGGGAGAAGGATTACTATCTGACAAAAACCACTGAGAAAACTGGTCAGAAGACTGACAGAAATTGAGTATAAAACAGCATCTCCAATTATACACCAAAATGATCTACCTCTTCTCAAAAGCAATTTGGGATAGTGCTCAGAAAGTTACCAAAGTATGCATATTCTTTGAACCCAGTTATACTACTACTACTATTATTATGTTTATACTCCCCATAGAAATCAAAGAAAAAGGAAAAAATAAATTATTTTATTAGAAAATGGCTAAACAAATTATAGCATATGAATATAGTAAAATGTTATTGGGCCAAAAGATATAATAAATAGGCATTTTCAGAGGAAGCTGGGAAGACCCTGATGAATCGATGATACAGAGCAAAGTGAATAGAATCAGAGGAACAATTCATATAATAACAATATCATAGCCAAAAACAACTCTGAAAGCCTTTTATCTGATAAACCATAAAGAATGAAAAGGAAAGATGGCACTGACCTTCTAAAAGAAGAGTGGTGAACTTAAATGCACAAAGAGACATACATTTTCACACATAGCTAATGTGGGAGTTTGTTTTGCTAGACTATGTAAATACAAAATGAGTCTTTTATTAGTTGTGTGATTCTTTGCAAGTGACAACCTTTAGCTTGACTTAATTCCCTCTGTTGTAAAATAGAGATATAACAATAACACGTACCTACCAGGATGAATCAAGAATATATTTGTAAAGTGCTTAGCCAGGCACATAGTAGGCACTATGTAAATACTAGCTATTAATACAAATTTAATGTTTATATTCCCCTCCCTGCATATACAAGGATGGTAGACAGAGAGGACCAGTACTATGCTAAAGACAAAAGAAGCCAATTTTCAACAATCATTTGTTAAGCATCAAGTGTATACAACATGCCATGCTAGGTAAGTACTAAAGGTGAAAAGATGAAAATATAATTTCTTATGTGGGGAGTAGAAGAGGGAAAAATTAGAGAAAAAAAAATTTTTTTAAGTTACAATGAGATGAATAAAAAGGACTATTGGATCAAAAATCTAGAGCTCTTTCACTAGTCTAAACTTTCACTTGACAAATGAGAAAACTGAGGTTTACAAGGACTAAAGGATGTAGTCAAGGTCATATAAGCAATAATCACCAGAGATGGAATCTAATCAGTCCTTCTGATTCCAGAAAGTATTATGGAGAGGTTAAATCAAGAGCAGAGAACCTGAGGAGAAAGTAATTACCTAACTTGGAGCTCAGGAGGTTTAATGAAGAAAGAGACACCTGAGCTGAGCCTGGCAGAAAAGAAGGGATTTCAACCAGCTAAAAAATGAAAGAATCCCTTCCAGCCATGGGGAGTGGCATACAAAAATATACAGAGGTCAAGACGAGATCAGGAAACAGCTGGACTTCTGGTTTAGAGGAATATAAAACATGTGAAGGAGGCTAGTACAAAATACGACTATAAAGGTGGAAGAGTGTCAGATCATGGAGGGCTTTCAATGCCAAAGGAATTTACAAAAAAAGACAATGTGATAGGACTAAAGCTTTTTGAATAATGGAGTTAACATGACAAGACTTGTCAAGATTAGTCTGGATTAAATTTAGGTTGTGTCTAGTAAGAGTTGATTATACAGAAAAATCCCATTTTTGCAAAACAGATCAGGGTAACCAGGCCATTCTAGAAAACAGAAGTTGACAATTTACAATAAAAAAAAATAGAAAGGAAAAAGACAGTAAGAACCTAGAAGATGATTAAATTTCTCAGAAAGAAATCTGATCACCCAGGAAAGGGGGAAAAAATATCTGCCATACCAGCTGAAGAAAGGAAAAGAAAAGGAGCCACCCCCCCAAAAAAAAAACAGTAGATAAACAGAATGAAGTCTTTGGGGAAGGACTTGACAAAGTTTGATGTGTTTCCAACTTTTAGGGATTGACCATTCAGTCTCTCAACTTGAAAATATCATTACCTTTCCTACTTTATTTTTTTAAACTAAACCTGTTTTCATTCCTCATCATTGTATCTCTGTATCAGTGATAATCCCACTAGTAGCTGAGAATTTCACTTCAGTAGCTCCTTTACTTACTGATTTCAACATCTCATGGTACCACTAAAACATTGGCAATTGTGCTGAGACTATGAGTTTTGCCTTGCAAGCTTTGCTTATTCTTCCTTTTAATATATGCACACTAGAAACTAAGTTTGGGAGTCTTTTAACAGCTTTGAGAGAAAAAATTTAGATCTATTTCACCCCTCTCCTCATTTATAGATTTGCAGAGTATGGTAAAGATTATCAAAAATAGAAGGGGATCCCTCCTCTCCTGTGGACATAAATTTCCAGCTTAGAAGGTCAAAAACTTTTCTACACTCACGAAAAAGTCTCATAATATTGACTATCTTTGTTCAAAAGTGATTGACGCAACTTTTTGGCTGATTTAGCCTCGTTTGCTTTCTCTTCAGAATTCCACAGTTGTCAAGGAAAAGCTACCATTACCAATGAGTGAACAAACCTGCCAAAGAATTGTCCAGGATGCTAACATTTTACATTGAGCTTATGTTCACATAATTTCCTCTAAAGCACACAAAAAGGATCATTTTTAAAAAAAACTCTGTCAATGGATTACATACAATCATGTATTCCCCTCACATGGCACACTGAATTTGACTGGACATGATTCTTTCTCAGAATGCCAATGCTTTCCAACTGTTCCTACTTCATGATATGCATTATCAATCATACCCTACAACAATAGATTTTATCCTTATGAAGTTTGCCTAGCCAAATTTTACTATACTCAACCACTTAACCAGGAAACTCCATCTTAAAGTTTAATTTAGATTTGCCACTCATACCTCATTAATACCTTAATTTGCTTCTGCCTAAAAAATTGCAAGGCAGAGGGCAGAGCAAAAAACTCCTCCACAGCCTTTATTTGCAGAAGGCTCAAAATCCCAGCCATCTCTCTTCAGTTGCCACCAGATACTTAGTTTCAATGTCATCATCATCATCTTAATCATGCCTTTGTGTCAGGTAACCTTGGCACTCCTTTTTAGCTATAGGCTCCTTGAGGGCAGGGACTCTCTTTTCTTATTTGTATCTCTGGCACTTTAAGGTGCCTTGCATCTACCAGGTGCTTAATAAATGTTTATCTATCTTAATTTTTTCTTTTCCTTTGGTTTCTGTAACAGCTCTCTTTTGGTTTTTCCTAGATGTCTGGCTACTCCCACCCATTAAATATAAGTAACTCCCAAGTTTCTATTAAAGTTTTCTTCTGTTCTTATTCCCTGACCCCTGTCTGGGTGAATTCTTCAATTCTCCAAAGTTCGGGGAATTATTTATCATGTAGCTGACTCCCAAGCAACATAGTCAGCACTGGCTCATCTGTTTCTTGAAATTAAAGGCTGCAGTACCAACTGCCTAATAGATTATCTTGACATAGAAGTCCTGTTAATATCTATCACTCAGCCTTTCCAAAATATAACTCATTTTCTTACATTCCCACTTCTTGTCCTGTTTCTACGGAGGTCACTACTTCCTTCTACTTACTGTCAACCTATTAACTCATCTTACTTCCTGGCCAAGTCTTGCCCAGCCAACCACTCAAGCCTCCCTGTGCATGCAGCCACTCCCAGATCAGAAACCCCCATCCTCTCTTACCCAATATTATAAGGACCTCCTAACTGCTCTTCCAGTATCCAGCCTCTCCTCTTTAAAATCCAAATAGCTACCAAATTAATATTTTTAAATCACAGATAGGACCATTATCATTTCTCTACTCAAATAATTTGAGTGGCTCCTTGGACATAGTGCAAACTCCTCAGACTAAATTTAAAGCATTCTGCAACCTGGCTTCCATCTCACAATCCTAATTTATTTCATATTACTTTTCTTTCTACATTCTTTGTTTTAATTAGACTGGTCTATTCCTCAAACTCAACATGCCATCTCCGGTTTCCATGCCTCCACCCCTCTTCACCTGTGTCCCTTAGAATTCCTGGCTTCCTTCAAGGATCAGCTCAGGTCCTACTTTGGATGGAATGGCTTTCTTTATTCACCTCACTTGTCAGTGCTCTGTCTTTCATGAAATTTCTCTCTCTCTCTCTCTCTCTCAGTATATATATACATACATATATATATATCCCAGCAAGATGCAAGTCCTTTAGAAGCAGAGACTATATCCTTTTTTATCTTTATCTTCACTGTACAAATTGGAAAAAGATTTAGGCTTATCTCCTATCTGAATGATTCTCAGTCTTCTGAACTCTGGTTATATGAGACATGGAAAAGGACAGGGAAAGGAGAAAATTCCCTTTTCCAATTTTAGAATTTCCAATATTACTGACAAACTATTCTATACCTTTTAAAACCTTTCCCTAAGATTTATTGAGTTCACTTCTATCCTTAACATTCTAAATAAAATCATAACGAAACCGTGTCTTGGTTAGGCAGAAAAGAAGTTTCATTACTCAGCTGGATTGGAAAAGTGACTCCATAATTTTTCCACATAATACCATGATGGTGGACCCCATGAATGCTCTCCAAATATCATGATAATGTAGAGTTCTGCATTTGATTTTGAGGTTTTTATGCCCTAATATGCGGTCAATTTTTATATAGGTTCCATGAACCACCGAGGAAAAAAGTAAATTCCTTTCTGTCTCCAAAGATCTATCATACCCTAAGTTTTCTAACATTGTTTACCTCCTTAATTTCTTATTTATTTTGTGGTTCGACTTATCTAGTTCTGAGAGAGTAAGGTTGAGATCTCCCACTAGTATAGTTTTGCTGATAGTGTAGAGTTCTTTGAAACTAAAAGAAGTGTCTCAGAGATCCAGTTTGGGATGCAACAGATTTGTGCTAACTTCTTGCAGAATTTCTCCACCATATGGTGCTTTTTTTCTGTTGACCATTTATTTATTTATTTATTTTTGATCCATGGGAAGGGAATTAAATTTGCAAAATTTTTAAATAGAAAACTAGAATAATACACAATGAAAGTTTAAAACTTCAAAGATCAAAATATAACTGTCAAAAGTTTTGAGGTATTGGAAAATGTTGGGCATGAACCTAATTCAAAGCTATAAAATCCAGAGTCCCAGAATGAATGTTTGAAAGAATGTCTGACAGTAGCTGTCTTGTACAAGAAGTTCTTCTTCAATTATCCTTCAATTAACAGGCTATGGTAAGAGGGAATCTATAGACAAGAGCAAGCCATTATGCTTTCAGACAATAATACTTGGTAGAAATCTTTTTCTTTCATCATGCCTCAATCTGCCTTTCTACCTATATATATCTTCCATGTTCTCTAGGACCAAGATGGACAAATTTAACACGTCCTCAAATACCTGCAGATAATTATCTTGTCTAAGGTTTCTTCTCTATTCTCTCCACTCATCATCATCCTGGTCACTCTCTAGTTTTTCAATATTCTTCTGAAAACAAAGTGCCTTAAATATTAAACCCATTATTCCAAAGGAGACCTAACCAGATTTCCAGAGTACAGAGACCTCATCATTAGATTTTCAGAATACAGAATATTTTTAGTTAAGAAATCAAAAGTATAGTAGCAGATAATTTAACAGTTTTTCCAAATAAAATTTTTAAAATTTAATTAAAATGATGGTTAGCAAAAATATAATTTTGAAGCTCAAAAAACTAAAACTACAACAAACTAAAAATTTTATTGTTCTCTGTCTATGAGGGTAATGAGAAGACAAATTATTTTCACCCCATTTAATTCATCAATTTATTCAAGTATGAAAGCTGTATTTTACATTAGCAGCATCTCACATTTAAAAGCCACAACAAATAAATAAATGAATAAACACATTTATACAAATTTCCCAAAGCAAATTTGGGATCACAAGGAATTTCAAGAATTAGTAACATTTTAAAGCCATTACCAAAATTAGAACTTTATGAGTTGAAATAAATCTTACAGGTCATTTAGTACAACCTCCCAACAAATGACAGAATGTGTTCTATGATATTCCTAATAAGAAAGCATTCAGTCTCTCTTTGACTTTCAGTAATAGAAATCTCCCTACTGCTTTGTAAGGAAATCCAGTCTGGGCAGCTCTAATATTTAGAAATTTTTTCCTCACACCGAATCAAAAACTGCTTCCTAATTCTGCCCTCTGAAGAAAAAATAATTCTCCTTCATTATATATCAATCAATTGCTTCATAATAAGTGAAAAAAAAAATGTAATTTCAAACAAGCTTTAAAGTATCAAAAGACAAAAAAATATAAATGAAAACAAATACCAACAATGAATAGTTTAGGGTAAGCAGTACTGTAAACATATACCTCACGTTTTCAATGATCACTAATTCTCAGCTTTTTAATGTTGTGAGAAACCTTCAGGTTTCAAATTTCATTGGTGGCTTCAAACACATTCAAAGTTAATTCAGAATCAGTTTATCATGAAGTCAAATAACAGATGTAAAGTGCTTTGTAAAAGCACTATATAAATGTTAGCTATTTTTATTACCAAAACAAATTAAGTTTTATTAATCGGTAAACTTACAAACCAAAACTTACTAATTATTAATCGGTAAACTTACTAAGCAAAAAGATTTCTTCAATATTTAAACCTAAAAGGACTAGAGATACAATACTCTTAATCTTATGTTTAAAGCCACTTAGAGACTGAAAGAAGGTAGCAAAATTATTGCTTATTTCTTCAGCAACACATCTAATTACTGAGGTTAGTAAAATAATATTTAATATTCTACATACATACATATAAGGCAGCTAGTGATTTTAGTGCTATGTCTGGAGTCAGAAAGACTCTTCTTCCTGAATTCAAATGTGGGCTCACTTATTAGTTGTGTGATCCTATGCAAGTCATTTAACCCCATTTGCCTCAGTTTCCTCATCTATAAAATGATCTGGAGATGGAAATGGCAAACTATTCCAAGAAAATCCCAAATGGGGTCACTAGTCAAATTTGACTGAAACTATTATGCAATATGTATATCCACACATACACATTTTTAAAAATATGTTCACTAATCTTCTATTTGTATAGATTTGGTCTCATCATATTATAATCCAAAATTTCAGCAATGATGCTATATTTACTGTACTGTCATTCAGCTCTCAAATAATGCCATAAATACCTTTTGTAGGTTTTTTTTGTCACACAGTATACAAAGCTGTCCTCACAGGAACAGCTTTCACAACTATGAGGCAGTAATACAGAACATAATAGCACCTTACACAGACTATCATCACAATTGCCTAACTTCCTTACCTCCTAGTCAGAAACATCACAAACCATCAGGCTGAGAAAAGGAAAGAACTACTGCTTTCACTTCAAATCACTACCTTTTCACTGTTTCTTGGCAAAAACACAAATACTATATGAAGCACTAAGAGAACACTTTCTTCCCCCTTCATTTAAGATCTTTTGCATTCACCATTTCAAAAGCACAAGAATGACATCTTCCTGACACTCAGAATCCATCAGTAATGGTAAGGAAATAGATTCCTCCATCATAAAGGCCATCATACTTTAACCAGTTTCCAATGATAGTTACAACAGCATTTCTCCATTTGCTGAGGGCAAGACAGGGCTTTTACTTTTAAAATCTCATAGCCATCACGGACATCTTTCTTCATGGTAAACTATTATAGAAACTTTCCAACAGTTAACCCTTAGCAGGTTTTTAATATCTAAAAAAATTTTTTAAAGTAATTTCAGTCCTTAAGAATAATGAACTACCACTGATTACACAAGGAACAGCATATATCAACGAAATTAAAACATGTATAATTTAGGTGCATAGTTTACGTAAAGATGTTTAATTTAGCAATGATTGTGATTTAAGACCAAGTCTTCTACTCCATTTTTTGTCTCTGAATTACAGTATCTAGCACTATTCCTTGGCATACAATCGACACATAAAACAATCTATTAATCAGTTAATTCAAAATACACAGATTGGACTGAGTTCGGAATCAGAGAATTAAGATTATATACTGCTTTTAAATTACTTACTAACCATGTGACCCTGTGAAAGTTACTTCACATGTGCCTACCTCAGTTTCCTCATCCATAAAGTGAAGGGTTTGAAGACTAGTTGGCTTCTGAAGTCCCTTTGAGGTCTAAATCTATGATTATCCATAAATGAGGGAAAAGTATTCACATGTGCAACATGTAGTAGTTCTTTTTGTAGTGGCAAGGAAATGGAAATTGAATGGATGCCCATCAGTTGGGAATGACTAAATAAGTTATGGTATGATTTATTGTTCTATAAGAATGATAAGCAGACTGATTTCAGAAAATCCTGGAGAGACTGAACTGCCCCTGAGTGAAATGAGCAGAACCAAGAAAACATTGCATACTCTAACAAGATTATGTGAAGATCAACAATGATGGACTTGACTCTTTTCAACAAAAGTAATTCCAATATAATTGGAATGGAAAGTGACATCTACATCCAGAGAGAGAACTATAAAGACCAAATGTGAATCAAAATCAAATGATTAATTCGAATCAAATGGTCAACAATTATCCAAGCTTATATGTAAGTCTTGGCAGTGTTAACTCCTCTAGGCCTTCTATAACATTATTTGGCTTAATGTAGTTTTATGGTGCTAATAATGACACAAAGCAATAGCAATTTGTATACATTATCTTCCTCACTAAAATGAGCACTCCTTGAGAATAGGGATCTTATCAAATTCATCTTTCTATCCCTTACAATGTCTGTACCTTCCCCACAGCAGATGCTCAATGTTTCTTAAATCAACGCACCAGTAAAAGTTGCAACATCAGACTTCCTCTAGTTCAATTTTTAAAAAGCATTTTATGATAGTGAAATAGATTTAAACCAGAGGATAGTAAGGAATGTGGCAAATTGCAGAATGTGGTTCCAAATAAGTAATCATTATTTTCATGTTGTACTAAAGAAATTGAATTATGCTGCATGTACAGCCTGAAGAAAGTTTTTTGTTTCTTTTTTTTTAGTTTGATATGTCTGGAAAATATGTACTATAAAGAAAAACTGTTCTCTCTCTCAAGCTAAAGCACAGAGATGGGTAAAGAAGGCCAATGCTATGATTTAAACTAGAACATTTGCATTCTCAAAAGAATTACATAGATTAGGATTTCTTGATGGAAATTTTTATGTTGTTCACGGATCAGAGGAATTAGAACTGAAAGAAACTTAAGAAATCAGTAACTCTGGCACATTCATTTTCCAAGCAAGAGAAGCTGAGGCCCAGAAATATAAAAATGAATTGAGATCACACAAGTAAGTACTGGATACAGCCACATCTATTATTTCTAATACACCACAGTGCTTCAAACATAAGAGAGTTGGACACTGCTGAAACTTACATTCCTCATCTGTACCTGAGATACTTTAACATTTTAAGTTTAAACATAGTTTAAAAACAGAAATGAAGAATTATAAAAAATAGGGTTCTTTTTTTCTTCAACCAAAGAGGCAAGGAACTTGTTTTTATTCAAAGGTTGTTTTGTCTCCCAAAATTCCCAATGTCTTACAACATGTATTTGTTAATTTAGTCTAATTTACAATTGACATCCTTGAGAGACTATAGCAAGGATAAGAAAAGGAATAAGTACTTTTAATAAATCAAAATTCAAGGGGCAGCTAGGTGATACAGTGGATAGAGCACCAGCCCTGAAGTCAGGAGCACCTGAGTTCAAATCTTGTCTCAGACACTTAACATGTCCTAGCTGTGTGACCCTGGGCAAGTCACTTAACTCCAATTGTCTCAAAAAAAAAAAAAATGCCTGGGACAATTAACTCAGCAACAAAGTATAACTATTCTAAATATTTGTACATTTGTTATGTTGAGGGAAAGAAAACTTTCCAATGATACTTCTAAAAGTGCAGGGCCACATGCACTATATGATAACCATCTTTTGACTGTGTTCTAACAAAATAATACCATGGACCAAAATTATTTATGATGATGACTCTAGGAAATAAGGTATTAATGAAATAGTCATATTTAAGACTGAAAATATGTCTTCATGTGCCTGGTACAGAACAAAGTACCCACTATGGAGTCAGAGGCTATTAGTGATCCTTCATTTCATGAATATAAATCAGTCAACACAATGCCTTTCAGGCAGGCAAGGTTAAAAAAAAAAAGTATCGAAATGGAGCCCAGCTCATCAATGAAGGGAACTCCTAAGTGGAGAAACTCCCTTCACCAATGCTGCTTGGTATCTTCTTAGAAACATAGTCATACCAAGCCTGTGCATGTCAACAGCAAGACTTAAACCCAGGTTCTCCTGGCTCAACGACCAGCTCTATCTCTAAATTCACTCCTCAGGAGAAAATAAGGTAACAAAACAAGAATATCACAATTGTGGAGAGCAGGTAGTGATGAAGTTGAGAGGCAGTGAGATTTGGCTTCCAATCCCAAATTCAATCCTACTATCTGACTAAGTTTATCTCTCTGAGCTTATCTACATTGCTATAAAATGGGGATATCAGTAGAATCTCAAATTATTGTGGTGAGTATCAAATCTTAAAAATGCCATCTTACTAGCACAATTTCTATTGATTAAACTGCTCAATTTAATCAATTTTGTTCCAAACAAATTGAGCAGTTTTTCCAAAAATGTTCAATATTTAATTTACACTTGATATAAATCCCCCAAATTGTCAATCATCAAAGTTACCTGTCTCTTGCTGCACAGAATTCCAATTAAAAGATTTAAAAAGACCCAAAAGTCTTGTCATAAAGTAAAAATATTTCAACACAACTTAAAGTTATCATTAAGGGCATATTAGAATAATAAACAAAAAATTCAGAAACATCCTTTACAATCCTAAACAGTTGTCAAAATTCCTAAGATCATTTTAAGCTAAATTATGTTTTCCTCGTGTATTAAAAGTCTTAAAAACATAAGCTGGTGTAATTTATTATCAACCTAAAATATATTAACAAGATCACATAAAGTTCAACAGTATTTTTACTTTGACTAAAAAAAGCTAAGCATTAACACTACATTTATATTTAATATTAAGCAAATATACTTACATCTTTTGCCATGTTACCAGATCCTTGAAATCAATTCTTTAGATGTTCACTCTCCAGAGAAGAAACAATAATCTTCTAGTAAATAAAAGGGTAAAAGACGATATAAATTCAGTGAAAGACAATGGTTGGGAAAATATTGTATCTTAAGTCTAAACTGATACATTTCTATTTCCAAAGTCAATGCACTCCCTTCCAAAGCAAAATGTACTTTGGGATATCCGGTACCTCCCCTTCTGAATGCATATATGTATTCAATTCTGAAAGGAATCTACAAAAGCAACTTGGCTACTTCTTTTAAAATTAATTTAGGGAACTAGGGACATGCTATAAACAAATGTTAATGTCTTATAATTCAAACAAGATATGCAACCTCTTAATTCCCTCAACCTACTAACAATACCTCAAGCTTACCCCAGTCCAAACTACTGACACAGGACAATAAACATAATCATCTTCCACAGAGATCAGAACAAGACTATGATGTACATAAAACCTTATCATAAGAGACTATCATGGATACAAGTAAAGGCTCTAACCACTAGCCATGTACATACATACCAACTTATATCCCATACAAATACATCCAGAAAGGATTCAAATCCATCCTTATTACTGCCAGCACAAAAATGTATAAAATAGATATGTAATTTCTCCTACCCCCCCCAAAAAAAAAACAAAGATGAAAAGGAGGATTGAGGGGACTTTGCCCCTACTCTCTAGTCACTTGCCAGCTCTGGCCTGAAAGCATGCTGATAACTCTGACAGGTGTGTTTCCAAGGGAGCTCTAGGGTTAAAGTAACTGCTCTCAGACCACAAAGCAGCACTCAGTCCAGGATCTACTCCATAAGCCCCATGTCCATCTGGGATCTAGATCTTCTTGACCTGTCACTAGGCCTCGGGAACTGCAGCCTGAGGAGGGAGAGCTCTCCCCCACACCTCCCCCCACGCCCCCAGCCCCGGAACTCAGCAGTGAGCTCTCCACCCTGCTATGGTCTTTCAGCACTCGGGTTGGTGGAGGGGCTGCCCCAGCCCCCTACCTTCCCGAGGACTCCCGCAGGGGACTGGCTGGAGCAGGCCGGAGCAGCTCCAGGCCGTTGGGGCTCAGGGAGCTGGTGGCGCGTCTCAGGCCCCGTGGACAGACACAAGCAGCAGCTGCAGCTGCAGCTCAGCCGCCCGCCTGCCTGCCTGCCTGCCCGGCCTCGCCGGCCTGTGCCTCCCCCCTCCCCAACCCTTCCCTCCAGACTCGGGCACCACCCTGGCAACAGGCGCCATCCTGACCCTCCCCGATCGGATCCAGCTCCCCAAAGGAGGCACAGCGATGCTGATGGGGTGATGGGGGACTGGAAAGCGGCCTACCACCCCTCCACCAACTGGGGATCCCCCCACTCCCCTATATCCCATCCCGGGTCCCTTCCCCATCTGCAAAGGCAGAAAAGGAGTGAGCACCCTAGAGCCTCCGTCCATGCTGGCCCCTTCTCGTCTTCCCCCTCCCTGGAACCCCAAGTCTCAAGCCGGGGCTCAGTTCACCTGAAGGCGTCTTCCTTCCCTCCGTGCCCTCCCCCCCAAGCCAGGCCAGGAGCGCAGCGTAGCCCCAGAGCCCACCACCAACTGCAGCGGCTACAATGAAGAGGAGCAGCAGCGTGGAGTGGGGGGGTGAGGGGTAATAAGGATGGGAAAGGGGGGGAAGGCAAGGTTTACCCACTGCACATGTGCAACACTCACACACATACACACACACCACACACACAGCACCAGGAAAAGAGACCCGAGGAGACACCAAGCCGTGTGCACGGCGCCCACACACAGGCGAGGCGGGGGGCAGGGCAGAGGGGGGCCCGCCCAGGGGACCAGACCGGCCGCACGGGTTCCCCATCCCCCGCGGCTGGCCGTGTCGGCCAACCTCCGCTCCACGACCGCCCCCCCCATCCCAGGCCAGCACAAACTCTGCAACTAACCCCTGAAACACTCAAGTCTCCAGCTGACCTCCACCATCCCCCAGCTCCATCCTTCCCGAGCTCCAGGGGGAACCCCCCCTCCTCCCGCATGTGGCTTCAAACCCAGCTACATCCTTGCACCCCAACCCCCATCCCAGTCTGCAAGCCCCCCTCTTTCTCTAGGGCCCCGCATGGACTTGCGCACGCGCCCCCAGCCCGCGAGGCCGGCTCTGTGCCCCACACCTGGCTCGCCCGGGTCCTGGCGCCCGCGCCGCGGGGGGGGGGAAGGCAGGTTGGAGGTGGGGGGGAGGTGGAGATGGGGAGCGGGGCAGCTCGCGGCCCCGCCGCTGCAGCCCCCGCGCACCCAAGGAGGGGAGAGATCACGGGGGAGGGGAGTAGATTCCGGCAGCTCGGGGGCCGGACTCTCTTTCCCCCGACCCCCCTCCCCCTCGACTTCGCTCCCACTTCTCCCCACAATATTGGGAGAGTTGGCCCAGGGGGGGATAAAAAAAATTGAAACTTACACTTTGTACTGGGAGCGTCAAGCCGGCGTGACGTGCCGGCAACGCGGTGACGTGCGGCCACGAGCGGCCCCATAGAGACTGGCCCAAAGTGTCAGTTTCACCCCCGCGCGCTCCGCCTCGGGGAGCCGGGCGCGCCTGCGCGGCTTTTTCGCGCCTTTGGCTCGCTCCCTCCCTCGCTCCCGCCAGTTCTGCTCCGCCCCCGCGCTGGGCTCCCGCGGAGGGCTCGGTGTGCGTGCTTGCATGTGTTGGTGTGTCTGGCTCTGCCTGGGATAGAGCGTAGAGCGCGGGAAGCGCGCGGCGCGAAAACGTCAAAGTAGGAAAATTAAACACACCCGTGTGGAGAAAAATAGAAAAAAAAAAAAAAAAAAAAAAACAACCACTATAGTAAGCTTGCGCTCAGCAGGGGGCCCCGACAGCCGTCCCCGCCACCTGCGTGCAGCCCGCCGCAAAGCGTGCCCCGCGTCCTGCTCCCTCGCTCAGCCCCCTCGGCCTGCGCGCCACCCCCATTCCAAACAATTACAGGCATTTCCAAGTGGCGGCCTTTACTAACCTCGGGAAGATCACCCGAAAAGGAGCCCGAGGAGAGCTACCGGCTGTGACTCTGGAGCTGACGGCCACTTAGAGCCCACTAGCTCCCATTCAAACCCGCCCAGTTGGACCCTCATCCATTAGTACCTTGGATTGAGTCACAGCCATGTGCTCACCTCTCTAAAGAACCATTGGGAGGACTGGGTGGGGGAGGGGAGTGCTGAGAAACCGGGCTGGATTTCAGAGTCCAGTTCCAGATGGGGCAGCAGTTGTCATAACAGCGTGATCTAACCCTCCTTCCCTCAATAAAATGGGGATTTAAAAAAAATCACCTGCCCCTCACAGGTATTGTGATGCATAATTAACGTTTGCAAAATACTTTGAGGTTCCTAGACCAAAGGCTCCGGGAATATGCAACATATCATTACTACATTACACTCCCACTTAACCAGCATGATTTCACAATTTGACCATTTTATACTGATTGCACCAACCTCTTAGGGCCTACTGGTAGGCACTGACCCCTCCCTCAAATTTCTGGACACTTATATTGGGCAAATTAAACAACTTAATATACTCTTAGAAGACCAAGCATAGCAAAAAGTGTCTTTCTCTCTTTGTTGAGTGTAGTGGTTAGCCGGTTGCCTGATAGGATATTACTTTATCTTTCCTTGCCAATGTCAATCCGAGTCCCTGATCCTTTCCCCATCCCATCCATCTCCTCCAGAATTTTTATCAATCCCTTGCCCTCTTTCATTCAACTTTAGACTCTTCTGTTTTGGCCTTTTTCCTTACTTAACAATCATGTTCAAGTCTCCCAAAGCCTCAGAAACAAAAGAATGCCTACATTCTTTATATTGTCTCCTCAAAATAATTTTCTTTTCCTCTTTCAGAAAAAATACACTCTACCGGAACCTCTCTCTCCAAGGTCATTCATTATCAACTAACCGACAATAACCTTTTCCCAGTCCTCATTTTCCTTAATCCCTCTTCAACATGAGACATAATTGACCTGGTTGACCACGGTCCTTTTGATATACTCTGTTCTTGAATTGACTTTTCTTCTGCCTCATCCAACTGTTCTTGTCTTTCATCTTTTCTATCATAACATATTTACAGTTCTTACACAAATAAGTACTTCTTCACAACAATCCTATGAGCTAGGCAGGCAGATATTACATCAAGAATATTGGGGGGCAGGGGGCAGGGGGCAGCTAGGTGGCGCAGTGGAGAGAGTACCAGCCCTGAATTCAGGAGGACCTGAGTTCAAATCTGGTCTCAGACACTTAACACTTCCTAGTTGTGTGACCCTGGGCAAGTCACTTAACCCCAGCCTCAAAAAAAAAAAAAAAAAAAAAAGAATCTTGGGGGGCCGCTAGGTGGAGCAGTGGATAGAGCACCAGCCCTGAATTCAGGAGGTCCTGAATTCAAATGTGATCTCGGACATTTCCTAGCTGTGTGATCCTGGGCAAGTCACTTAACCCCAGCCTCAGGAAAAAAAAATTATATTGGGGGGCAGCTAGGTGGTGCAGTGGATAGAGCATCAGCCCTGAATTCAGGAGGTCCTGAATTCAAATTTGGTCTCAGACACTTAACACTTCCTAGCTGTGTGATCCTGGGCAAGTCATTTAACCCTAGCCTCAGGAGGGGAAAAAAAAAAAGAATATTGGGGATTCCACTGTTAGGCACAAACATTGGGGAATATTGACCAAAAGAAAAAAGAAAAGAAAAAAAAAGCTTCCATACATCTAAATATTTACAACAGCTTCTTTTTTTTTTTCTTTTTTTTTGTGGCAGCAAAGAATTGGAAACAAAGTAGATGCCCTTTAATTGGGGGATGACTAGTAGAATTGTGGTATATGAATGAAATGGAATGTTACTTTGCTGTAAGAAGCAACATATGCAATAAATACATGGAGAAACAGATAAACTGATGCAAAATAAAGAATTCAGAGAAGAGAAAAAATAAATATATAACGATTACACCACAATCAAAACTGGCCACAAATAAGAAATTAAAAAAACACACAAAAAATGATACCTCCCTCCTCACATATTCCTTAGTAGTTCCATAGATGTGGAATATTGATATATCACATTTTTTTCATTGTTTTGATCACTTTTGCTGATTTTTTTTCTTGTTTCTTTCTTTTTTTTTTTTTAAAGGAGTTTGTTATAAGGAGACATAGGGGAAAAGCCTGTGCAAGAAATAGTAATGAAAACCTACTTTTTATAAATGGTATTAAAGAATTATCTGAGATTCAGAGAGATCATTCAGTCACACAGGTAATAAATGCTAGAACCAGAACTTGAATCCATCCTCCTGACAAATTTCCACCATGCCTTATCATCTTCATCATCATCATCATTTCACACATGTACAGACTGAAGTTTAAGAAAGTTACCACTTCACCCATGCTCCTATTCAGCTCTAAAAATCCATGTTTCTGTGCTCTTCAAAGAGCATCTTCAGCCTTCTTTAATTCTCTCTATATACTCTGGGTAAACTTATTCAGTCCTATGGCTTCCTTTGTCACTTTTATTCTGAGCCTGAATCTATATCACCAGATCTAACCAAGCTTCAGCCTCAAATTTCAGATCACCAGCAGCATCTCTACTTAAATGTCTTACCAATTCTACATCCTAGGCATTCTACATCTTCTCCCAACAAACCTGTCCCCATACATTTAACAATTTCTATTGATGGCACTAGCAGCTGAATGTTAGTTAGTCATGCATATCTGATTCCTTCTCCTGACTCAGCCCCTACTATAGATCATTTATATTCTTCAGCATTACTTGTCCAATTTCTGCTCTCCTTTCAGCTCACAATGCTAATACCCTCATTCAGACTCTAGTTACCTTTCACCTAAACTATTGAAATAGATTTTTTTTTAATAAACACTTTTTTTCAATTAATAAGAATTTATTTTCTCTTCCTCTACCTCCTGAAAAAAAAAATTCTGCATGTCAGTGCTAACTAAATTAATTTAGTTAGTACCATATCAGTCAAATTACCAAAGTATTATTTTGTAGAACACAAAGAAAATACTAATAAAGGTCAAGAATTTCACCTAGAAAGTAAAATTGATTTAATTAGTTTTCTTCTGTTCTTCTTCTGCCTAGTTCTATCCTATACTCCACATCTAAAGTAATCTTCCAAATGTGTAGTTCTAATGACATCCTTCCCTTCTCAGAATCTTCAGGAGTTCCCCATTGTTTATAAAATGATACAAACTCCTTAGCCTATTAATTAAGGTCTTCTACAGTCTATATCTTCTCAGGCTTGTTTTGTGGTATTCCCCTTTGTACAAACAACTTTCTTTTCTTTTCTTTTCTTTTTAATAATAATAGTTTTTATTTACCAGATATATGCATGGGTAGTTTTATAACATTGACAATTGCCAAATCTTTTGTTCTAATTTTTCCCCTCCTCCCCCCCCCACCAGATGGCAGGTTGACCAATACATGTTAAATATGTTAAAATATAAATACAATATCTGTACAAAAAGAATCGAACTTTGAAATAGTGTACAATTAGCCTGTGAAGGAAATCAGAAATGCAGGCAGACAAAATTAGAAGGATTGGGAATTCTATATAGTAGTTCATAGTCATTTCCCAGAGTTCTTTTGCTGGGTGTAGCTGGTTCCGTTCATTACTGCTCTATTGGAACTGATTTGGTTCATCTCATTGTTGAAAATGGCCACATCCATCAGAATTGATCATCATATAGTACTGTTGTTGAAGTATACAACGATCTCCTGGTCCTGCTCATTTCACTCCGCATCAGTTGATTTAAGTCTCTCCAGGCCTTTCTGAAATCATACTGTTGATCATTTCTTACAGAACAATAATATTCCATAATATTCATATACCACAATTTATTCAGCCATTCTCCAATTGATGGGCATCCACTCAGTTTCCAGTTTCTGGCCACTACAAAGAGGGCTGCCACAAACATTCTTGCACATACAGGTCCCTTTCCCTTCTTTAAGATCTCTTTGGGATATAAGCCCAGTAGTAACACTGCTGGGACAAAGGGTATGCACAGTTTGATAACTTTTTGAGCATAGTTCCAAATCACTCTCCAGAATGGCTGGATGTATTCACAATGCCACCAACAATGTATCAGTGTCCCTGTTTTCCCACATCCCCTCCAACATTCTGCATTATATTTCCCTGTCATTCTAGCCAATCTGACAGGCATGTAGTGATATCTCAGAGTTGTCTCAACTTGTATTTCTCTGATTAATAATGACTTGGAGCATCTTTTTATATGGCTAGAAATAGATTCAATTTCTTCATCTGAGAATTGTCTATTCATATCCTTTGACCATTTATCAGTTGGAGAATGGCTTGATTTCTTATAAATTAGAGTCAATTCTCTATATATTTTGGAAATGAGGCCTTTATCAGAACCTTTGACTATAAAAATGTTTTCCCAATTTATTTTTCCCTTCTAATCTTATCTGCATTAGTTTTGTTTTGTACAAACAACTTTCTAGACAAA